>NW_022475019.1:67622-193008 GCF_009193445.1 Aspergillus pseudotamarii
AGTAGTAGTAGTAGTAGTAGTAGTAGTAGTAGTAGAGGAATCTTAACAGATCGAAAATGCCATGGTGGACTTGGAATGCCTTCGGCAGTAGTTCTTGGAGGTGTCGTACACACCCTATTGGGAAAGTGAAGCAAACATTTACCAGAGAGACACCTCACTTTTTAAAGATCATGTGGAAAAGTCGAGAAGCAAAGCGATGGTTCAGGACTCGACCAGAAGAAAACAACCTTGGCAGGCAGCATGAATCAACGACAGTTAGTCATAGCTGCTTTGCTTCATTGCCGTGGATGCCTTGAGGCAGACATGATTTGGCCCTGAGGACCATTAAGTATAAAAACAACTCATGCCTATGGTCTTCTTCTTCTTCTTCTCCTTACTATTTAGAATATTTACAAAGTTGAGGCCATACCAAGCGTTCTTCATCCTCTGTTCTTTCATCACTTCTTCTCATCCGCCTCTATGATCCTAATCTTGTCTTTGCACTCTTCCTACTATTGCCATCAGACCCCCTTTCTACCTCCCTAACTCGACTCTGACATCATCCCACGATAGTCCGTAGCTATAAAGGTCTTGGGTGACGATGGGTACATGGGGTAACCGGCCCAACTGGTGCTCGACTCACACCAAACAGTTTATGGGACGAGGAGGTTATAACGGCCCTTTAGTCTTCCAGACTTTCCTTCCTCACACAACCGGTCCGTTCAACTTCGCCGCCATGCAAGGTCGCGGCGGTTACAATGACCCGAAAGATAACGGCAGAAAGAGTTGGGTTACCTGAACCATCGACAGCTTCTTCTGCACGCACGAGGGACGGCCACGGACGGTCCCTGTGAAGTGAAAGGTGAATTAGGACAGCACAGCGGCATCCTTAAAGCGGCCCTGTTGGCGCACGCTGCAGCGGTTCATTTCCCAACGCAAAATCTAGTACACAGTTAGCAAAGAGCCAACGCCTCTCCAGATAAGCGGCGAGACATACTTCTCAAACACAACCCCCAAAACGTCCTCCACATCACCGCTCTCCCCCTTGCCGGTTATTTTCGCCAATGCATCGGCCGCAAAGCGCAGGTGCTCGGCGGCTGTCACGATATCTATTTCCATCTCAATAGGCTGCTGCTCATGTTCGTGGCCTAGCATTGGCGGTGAATGGCTTCTGGAAGTTTGGGTCAGGAAATCATCTAAATGCTGCAGGCATCTTTGTAGATTAGAACTTTGTCGATGCGTCACTCCTAGAGAATCTTCCCAATATGACAGATTATATTCTCCGTCCGCATCACCTTCGATACCCGATGGAGACGCAATTTCTTCGAAAGTTGAGATAAGCCCCCGGAGGAATTCCTGTAGATGGCCCGGGTCTTTCCGCTCTAGTGCGGAATCCAGTTGCGCCTCACGACAAGAGATGCCGAAGATACGCTTCTGCGACACAGTGGGAAAGAGATCACCCACTGAGGCGAGCAACTGTTTTGGTAAAAGTTGACGATTCTGGACATCCAAGGGCAGCCGGTCACATTTATTAATTGCAATAACAATGCACTTGTCGGCTGCAACACAGTCATTGACCGCCTCTACTACTTCTTGCTCAATTGATAGCTCATACGGTATGTCATCGAAGGTGCTTTTCTCCAGAGACAAGACCACAACAACAACGTCGGATTCTAGAGCGCGAGCTTTGGCGCGCCGAATACCTTCTTTTTCAACAGCCCCGATCACAACCGATCCTTTCCCATCAACAGGCTCGGAACGGATTCCGGCCATATCCCCAAGCTTGCAGTACCATCCGCTCAGGTCGACTCCAACATCCACGATATCACGGGTGGTTCCTTCTTCGGTGCTAACAATAGCAGCCTCCTTCCCTACGATCCGGTTCAATAAAGAACTCTTACCCGCGTTGGGTGCCCCAAGCAAAGCGATTTTGATGCCATGACGTAATAGCTCCCCTTTGGAGGCGTTCTGGATATGGAACCCGACTTGGACCCGTAGTACCTGCACTTGCGCCGCCACTGAGAGTACCAGCTCATCTGAAGACTCGTCAAAATGCTGGTCTTCAGCGAAATCGATCAGCGCTTCAAGTTCCCCACGTGCGTAGAGTAGTTGCTGCCGCCACTGCTCATATCGCCTAGACAACACATCACTAGCACCTCTGACAGCCAGGCGACGCTGCTGTTCTGTGTCCGCAGATAAAGTATCGCCCAGAGCTTCTATCTGCGGCAAGTCCAGTCGGTTGTTCATGAAAGCACGGCGGGTGAATTCGCCGGGTTCGGCGTAACGAACGAGCGAATCCGGTTGACTCATACGGGAAATAGCTGTAAGCACAGACCTAACGATCGCTGGCCCACCGTGAAGGTGTAATTCAAGAACGTCCTCCCCTGTAACTGTCTTGGGGGCTGGAAAATACAACACGAGGGCCCCTGCATCAAGGACACTGCCGCTGGAAGGTTCACGCGTAGGGTCAAATAAAGTCCGTACAGCTGCAAAGCGCGGCCGGGGAAGCAGCGCTTTTGGACATAGCGCTTGATATACCTAATGGTGAAAGATAACATCAGTCACCTAGCAGCCCAACAGGCTATGCCTAAGTTCAGCTTACCCGCACACACCCCGGACCTGATACCCGCACAACCGCGATGGCAGCTCGACCAGATGCGGTCGAAAGGGCGTAGATGGTAGAGTCTCCGTCTATATGTGACTGTGTCGGTCTCGAAGCGGAAAACGTTCGGCTTTGCGGTACCGCCGGAGGTGGAAACAAGACATAGCGGGAGGAATAGGCATTGTCCCGAGGGAAAGCGCAGCTATGCCTGCTCCATGGCAGGCGAAAGGGAATCACCCGACGCAGATTTCGAAAATACGACACCTGCATGCGCAGAACGGAACTTGCGGCGAGGTCAAACAATAAGTATGATAGTCAAAAGAAAAGATTCTCCAAGGTGGATGAGTTGACTTATCGCGTCTGGTCACGTGGATACATGGGAGATCAATAATATGCATTTTGTCTCTTTTTCCTAGAGCATTTTTACCTCCTTGCTCTCTTTATTATATATTAATAGACATACATATATGCTTCCTCATTTTACTTGATTAATCAATTATTTATTGATTTATTTGTTTTTTGCTCGGATCTGTTATGTCCCTACGGTCCCTAGAGCGAAGTTGTCATGTATGGTTTCCGCCGTTGATAAGATACATTACAACAAGCCACGTGCGTGTCTGATGCATAGAAACCACCGACTCCATAAGATGAATGTTTGAAGGTATATCAATGATAGCTGCGTCACCTCGTCACGCCTGCGCGTCGAAAAACGCGGCCATACGCCATGAGAAAAAAAAGCCGCTCGATTACCCACCACAACCGACATGCAACAACCAATTGCTAACCATGCACATCAAAGGAGATATCACCCGTACAGCCCAGTAGAAGGAAATATGACGTTATGTATGTACAAATAGGGAAATCGAGACGTAAGCTGAAAATCATTCCGATGGGAATTGGAAACCAAGGAGTCGCTCGCTGTAGAAGCAAGAAGGTGGATAGAACAAATGTACTCTTGGAGATAAAGTTCAAGAAATCCAGTAATAAAAAAGAGAAAGGACGTAAAGGGAGAACAGTGAAGGGAGGGACCCGTTATGCTAGCCTTGTGTCTTCAACGCAGACAACTCAGATGCAAATAGGAAGTAAAAAGAAGAGAAAGACAAAAAAAAGGGGGGTGGGACTAGATATTATACACTCAGCAAGGCAAAATGTTCCAAGGCGACGTCCCCTAGTCTATCAAGTATTATATTAGGAGAAAAAGAAGAAGAGAAAAAGAAGAGCGAAAGTGAGTGGGTGAGACAGAGAAGCAGGCAGGGGTTATGAAAAGTAAGCCGGATAGGCGAAAACATCAATTTGACCGTTCGGAAAATCTGCCAGGAGAGTCGGCATTGGGTTCATCATCGCTTGAAGGGTGGTGATGTTGTTCTGTTGTTGGAGACACGACGATGACTGGAGTAACCGGTCGTTGCGAAGAGGCATCTTCTGGACTAGTAGCTATAGGCTCTTCTAAACCATTCGAGTCAGTTCTTGACGGTGTCATGGGCTCCGGTACTGGGGACAGGGCAGAGCCGTCGGCACTGTCTTTACTCCCAGCCGTCGGCCCATTCCGTCTTCGTAATCTGCGTTTTCGACGTTCTTCTTCGGCGCTTTCCCTTCGTCTTCTGGACCGCTCCCCATCGGTATTATCTCTTAGACCTTGCAACATGCTTGCAGCACGATCTGCAACATCTTCACTCTCTGAGATCTGAGTAGAATTTTTGCTTGTGGTTCCAGATTCTGAGCGTAGGGTGGGGGGGCTCAGAAGCCCTACCTCTGCAGTATTTGGTTCATCGCTATTGGCAACATTGTCACTGACTTCATTCCCCTCATTGGTTCCACCACCTTCCACTCCTTCAGCTCCAGGTAGGTCCGGCATCCGTTGGCCCGAAGCCACGCGAACCTGGTGTCGCTCCTTCAATCTAGCACGACGCCGACGGTCACGCTGATCTCTGGCCTGAGGTGCTGCGGCTCGTAACTTCTCCAGAAGAGAATCCATGGCCCCGCTTGAGGCAGGCAGTTGTGACACTTCACCCGAGCCAGCATTATTTGCAAGAGCAGCATTATTACGCTTGCGAGCAAGCGATGCTTCGGTACGCTTTCTAGCCTCTTCCAGCGAAATATTCTTTTCCTTGGATTTCTGTGGTTCGATGTCTCATTAGCCAAAAATATCCAGGTATGCATAGGGCTCTAGATTAGGCCCAAACCTAGCTTACCTTCCATTCAAGCAAGAAAGCAGCCAACTTGGCAAAGAAGTCTCGTCGAGCGCCCTCATCTGTGTTGTCTTCGCCGTAGAAGACCATAATGTCATCGTACGACTTAATCATCTCTTCAAGATAGAGCTGCATTTGCTCGGCCTTGCGCCTAGCATCCTTCATACTCCTTTGAACGACTTGGCTGACGCGATCTTGCGGGTGAAATTTCTTAGGATCGCTTAGATTACCAGCGTCTAAACTCGCCTGTACATTCTTAATATTGTCAATGTACTTCTTAGCATCTGTTCGCAACTGATCGACATTAAGTTTCTGCAGGGCGACGACACCATTGATGTCATCAACGAACCCTTCCCATTCTGGGTATTGATTGCGAACAATCCGCTCGACAAGATCTGCAAAGGTGGTTTCATTCTTGTCATCCTTTACCATACCCAACCGAGCGAGAGAGCTCAGCTTGAAACCTTGAGCTTGCTTATTAGCATCGTTCATGAAATTTCCTATGTCTAGGATCAGGCCAAGCACATTCATCAGAGCTACTGAATCCCTCAGCGATTCGCTCACTTTCACAACCTGCTGAAGCTTAGCGGATATATGTTCGTAGTCTGGCTCGTAGGAGCGAGTCAGTGCAAGGGCACGCATTCTCGCCTTCCAATAGTGGTTCAGTTCGAAAGCAGTATATAGATAAATTTGATCTTCACGCGTAAGCTCAGCCGGATCTTGTTCCCGCTCAGAGCTAGCAGCATTCGGACCTGTCCAATCCCTGCTGTAAGGTGCCATCTGCTTGGATATGTTTTCGGGTATTGTGCACAGTTCATCACGTTGTAGGAAATCCATGACAACCTGGTTGTCAAGGATATCCGCATCACAGTGAATAACCATCTGCACAACGTCATCCGCAGGGTATTGGGAGAATTTTGCCATGGCAATCTGCAAATTCTTTGACAATTCATTAGAGATAAGTTGCTTCTTGTCTTTGCGCTGCTTGGCTGCCGCACTGCCTCCAAAAATCTTGGTCTCTTTCGCCATGAATAACCTCTCAACTTCATCCAATACACCCTTTTTGGCAAGCTCGGTATACTTCTCCTCCTTCGCTTGAGGAGTTAGTGCATGAGATGCCCATACAGTCACCTGAGGAGCATCAACCTTTTCCCAATGAAGTGCTTTGAGCTTCTTCTTAGGCCTAATTGATGGCAAAAAGACCGTTGATTTGGAGGGAACGACCTGGGAAGCCATGTAATTTGCTCTCCATCCTCCAACTGAGGCACCAGGGGGGGGTGGTGGCGGAGGAGCGCCAAATGAAGCGCCAGGGGGGGGTGGAGGAGGAGGAGCGCCAAATGAGGCGCCAGGGGGTGGAGGAGGCGGAGGTGGGGGAATTTTGCCAGCGGCACCAGGAGGCGGCGGGGGAGGAGGCGGCGGGGGAATCCCTGCCCCCATCCCTGGGGGTGGAGGGGGTGGCGGAGGGGGAGGCGGAGGAGGCACACCTGTTGCAGAGCCTGGGGGAGGGGGAGGCGGCGGTGGAGGCGGCGGTGGAGGCGGGACACCTGCCCCCGTCCCTGGAGGTGGGGGTGGGGGAGGTGGCGGGGGAGGGTGAGGCCCAGCACCAGCAGCTGAATCGACATTTCTATCCTGGCTCTTCTCTTTCGGCTCGTCCACTCTGATAGCCGGGGTCTCTGATTCAAGGGAAGGCGATCCGTCAGCAGCCGCCTTCGTTTCGCCCTCCTCGGCGTCAATCTTAGGTACCTTCGCCGCAATCTCGCCGAGAAGGCCAGTGGCCTGAGCAGGGTTCATCCGAGGTCGCTGGATGTCCACAAGACGTGCTTTCTCATACATAATTTCACCATCTTCATTGTTAGTCTGCCCCAGACCCTCACCGGCGGCATCATCTCCTGGAACAAGGCTCCTTTTTCGATAAACAGATCCTAGGGCGTTGCTATCTAGATTTCGGCGCGCATGTTCCTGGAAGTCATCGCTGGGTTCAGGTTCACCATCCATTTGCTCCCGTAACTCTCGTAGCCGGTCCGACGGGTCATGTTGCCCCCAGACTTTGCCTTCTAGCTTGAACTGTGTCTTCGTCCTTTCGAGTTGCATTTCCAACCTCTCCAAGAGTTTTTCACGGTCTAAGATACCTCTCATATGCGAAGGATCTGTCTCAGCCATGTTGTTCTTCTTAGCATTTGACGCAGCTATATCCTGAGCATCTCGAAGCATCAAATAAAGCTCACGGGTCTCCAACTCATTGCGCTGAAGCTCTTGAGCCCGAAGCCTTTGGAGATCGGCGACTTCAGCTTTAATCATTTCGTTTTGTCGCGACTGAAGCTCGATGATGCCTGTTTGCTCATCGATCTGTTTCTGTAGTTTCTTAACCAAGCCATCCGCGCCTAGCTCAATCTGTGCCTTCATCTCATCCCGTTCAGCGATTGCAGCCTCCGCAATTTGACGGGCCTCTAGAGATTCATCATATACCCGTCTCGCTTCTGCATCTGTATGAAGCCGATCTAGAAGACTCTGTACGGTAAAAGTCAAGCCCTGTCGGAGATCAAGATCAGGAAGTCTCCGATCCATAGCAACGTAACTAAGCATAGCATCTACAAGCTGATACATGCGTAAACCATCTTCACCGGAGTTCTCACGAATTAGGAGTAGATGTTGCATAGCAGAGAGGAAATAATCGTGAGCTCGGGTCCCCTGGATTTTAGTTGCAATGGCGTCGGTAATTTGCAGCGGGTCACTCATATCCTTCACTTCGCCCTCGATGCTGTCTTTCATACTGCTGCTCTCCCGCTGCAGAAGGTCTTCGTAGTCAATGGCCTCATTCTCCCGGAAACGCTCTATCTGTTTGTCGATGACCTCATACTGAAAGCCCTCCATCTTTGTCAAAAGGCGTTTGATTCCACAAGAGATGAACTGGGCCCGGATATGGCATCGCAATTGCAAGTCATTCTCCCCCGCATCCACCAACATATTGATGAGGAGCATGGTGGAAACGGCATACTCCATCAGAAGATTTTCCATCCCGATGCCACCGCTGCGATATTCTTCGCTCGCACCTACTAGACTACCCATTTTCCCACGACCATCGATTGTTACTTCAACTATCCGCATCCAGGCATCGAAACGCCCGGTTTCGCCTTGATGATTCTTGACATGATCCATGGCTTGGAGAACCTTCTGGTGGCCATGTCCTTCAGCCCAGTGGCATAGGAAGGTCAGGACCTCACTGACTAGTTTCCTAGTATTAAGCCGAGGAGAGAGCAACGAGCTCACAAGAGCTATAATGACCTGCTGGTGAGCTAAAGCATCATCCGCACCATACTTGTTGTTCATCAAGGCTTTCAGACACTTGACGATATCATATTCGCGGTCTAAATCTTTATCACCAGTTGGAGGGGCCGGGACAGGACCTGAAACTTTGCGGCGGTTGATCTTCGCGAGAACGTTCGTAAGAGCTATTTGACCCTGTGCCTCGACAAAGGCTTTCACCCAGCTAATTGGTTGTGTCCTCAGGCTGACACTTAAGCTAGCCAGCTGCTTCGATGTGATAGAGTCATCCATGACCTTCTTGACGTACCACTCTGGGCTTCCCTCTTCATCCGCTCGCTCAAGAATACCAGCTGGGCCGTCATGACCGTGTGTCTGTCGTGCATTCTGCCTGCGCTTTTGTTCCCCTTGCAGTTCTGTCAGCCTGTCTTGATGAACAAGTGTCCACTTCTTAGAAGCCGGATATGCGAGCATCTGTCTCTTCGCCTGTTCCGGGAGGTTCTGCCAGCCTCGCTTCTGCATCAATTCCAGGAATAACTGGTCGACAACACGATCGTCCCTCGGTCGAGCGAGATATTGTTCCGCGTTAATTGGGGAAGGCCTCGGCTGTGCAGCTGGCGGTGGCTGCCAGTTCGACTGAGTCGAAAGTCGGTTTGGGTTCCCACCCGGGAAATAGGTACTTCGATCAGCCGAATGAGTCGTAAACGTACGGGATGATCCATCAGACGAGAAATAGCTAGAACCGCGGGTGTTCGAAGAAAGCGAGGAATGGACGCTAGCCTGGTCAAAAGATATACGTGAATTAGATGAGTCAACCGTCGAAGAAGAGTTGTGACTGAATCCGGTATTGGCGGCAGAACTTCCTGGTCGCCCCCATTGTTGGTACCGGGCACCCTTATCCCCCGTATTACTTCCAGTCATTGTTAAATTCGAGGCATGCGGTGGTGGACGAGGACCAGTCGGATGTGAGTATGTATTGTTATCTCGGACGGAAGAAGGGTTCCACGCAGGGTATTGATGGAAGTCACTGGCCCCTTTGGCCAAGTGATTGGGTGACGGATGATTGGACGTTTGCTCTTTTCGCGATGGTTCGGGCTTAGATAGGTACTCGATTGAGATGGGCGTCTTGGTATCGGCGGGGAGACTTTCGAAAGGGATCGACGTGATGACACCGGCAGTCATTGACAGTCCAGAGGGGTCAATATCCTGTGGATAATCTACAGACAGAACAGATGATCTTTTGGAATGTCGAGACGACCGAGAGCCAGCTGAACTCCCGGGAGGCGCCAGGTTTTCGAATGATCCGCCCCCGTCATATCGATCCTCTACTGGCTTTTCCTTGTGCAGCTTCCTCCCAAAGAACGATTTGCCAGCCGAGGTTTGTCTTGATTTATCAGGTGAGGACGTGGTGGTTGGCATTTTGACGGACGTCGCTGGGAAAGAGCAGGGCGCAGCATGAGCGTTGCTCACAGCACACAAAGACTTCCGTTGGGCGCTAGAAAGATCCTTCCAGATTATTAACAGCACCTACCGCTCCCAGCCTATGAGATAGCAAGGGTAGTATCAGGTTCAAATGGATATACGGTTCCTCGCACTTTGGCTGGAACTAGTAGTTAATACCCGCTGCGGAGCAGCGGTAGAAGAGAGAGGGGCCAGATACACGAATTCTTTTCTCTTTGAAACCCACAGCAACTTGAACAGACCGCAGCAAAAAGTGGCGATCCTATCAACTCTAGCAAACCTAGCCTTCTAGGGGGTCTTTTCCACGTCCAGACCCTATTTGCCGGTGTCTCTTCGCATGTCAGGGCTGAAGCACGGGCATTAGGGGGAATGCGGGCTCTAGAACGCGATAGGGGCCGCATTTGCACGTGATCCATACCTATATCTCCTTGTCACGTGGATTCAATCGGAGAAAGAGGTGGCCTAAGAGACGCCATATATACGGAGTACTTCGTACGCTATCCGGATCCTTATCTTCCTATAGCAGGCTGCATCGATGGTTTTAATCGGTAGTCGATCTACGAGATATATTACCAATACTTGGAGATATATCTAATCATGCAGACCATGATTATGAAGTCCCCATATTAATCATACCACTGCCTATCATTGCACCTCCAAGCCAGCCTTGGTAGCATAGCCCATACCGTCGCAACTGGTGGAACTAAGCTCCGGCAAAGCAGTCGAAATGGGCTCAGCATCAAGCTTCGCCAAGGTATATTCGCTTCTCATCAATCTGTGATAAGATGTGCTCATCTAGATCCATCACTATCGTCTAGACCATCGTCATCCCAGCTGCAATCTCCCTGGCGCTCTACCTTCTCTTGTCGTTCCTTATAATCCCTTTCTTCCGTCGCTATCACCAACGATATTCACAATATCTTCCCTTACACACCATCTCGGCACATACCTCTACACTACGGGACCGTATCGCTGATGCAATGATGCGTCTATTCCTACCGGCAGCATGGCGACAACAAGCACGGTTTGACGACCAACACGATAACATTAGTATCTTTGACGAAGAAGGAGAGATCATGGTCGGGATGGATATGGATCCTGCACGAAGGGAGGCCCTGGAACGACGGCGCAGTACTGTTGCCGAGGCAGAAAGTCGACTCAGTCGTGAGCTAGAAGAAGGGTTTATGGACGACAGTGATGAAGAGGGAGATGGTCGACAAGGTTCAAGAGGGCATTGATATTCCTTTCGTAGACATTTACAGGTCCGTATGGCGTCTGGAACGGTTTAAACAAGAGCAATACCAGCGACCACGTCCGTTGCACCAACTATCATCTCCAACGTACCCTTTCTGTATTGCGTGACAGTTTGATTCCAGGCCGTAAGCTAGCCTTGTAGACGACACTTCCCGGACCCGGCGGAAAGTAGTATTCAGTATGCCTGCCAAGGGTACGTCAATCGCAATACAACTTGAGATAAGGCCTTTCATTCCAATTATGCCGCGCCATAGCATCGGTAGCCCATAATATGTAGTAGGTACCACTGATGCTATATGGTGAGCGAAGAGAATAGAAAAACACTCCAAGACACTCTCCAGGTCATTCTTATCCATTCAAGCCCATGGTCATTACGCTATGGCCAATTGTGCTAGTCATCATTGGATATAGTTGGTAGAGTACATGCGTTACCAGCCGATATATCCAGCTTCTAATAACAGTGGGTAAACTCCACGGATTACAGTTCCCTACCGAAATTCAGTACACATTTTTCATGGGTATTGCGCAGTAGTTACCTTAGCTTTGATATGTACGGATTACGGGTACTACAGTATTAGTACGAGGTACAGCAGTGGTAAGTGATTGTCCTGGGCTCTGGTTGGTTAAATCAAGCTTCAGTTGATCTGCAGTCTCCACAAGGATCAACAAAGTATGTGCGAGACATACTCCGTATGGGTGTACTACTAGTATATCAACATACTCTGTCGGTAGGCGGCTAGACAAGGTTTCCACTCCCTATTACGCGATTCTGCAGCAGGAACCTTAGTGATTTATCAGAGATTTTTCATGTCAATAATAGGTAAGAACAACATAATATGAATTTTAGGTATCATAAGTAAGCATCGCCCTGCCCCTTCAAGGGCTATTCAGATCAGAAGCATTCGCCAAGAAATCATTATAACCCACTCATTCCAAAATGATTGGAGAGATCTAAGCCTTGTTCCTCTGGCCATAGGCCTTAGTAACGTAATCACCGCCGCGAACAATGAGATCCTGGTCTCTGTAGTCATGACGGCCAGAGAAGTAGCTCTCGAGAATAGCCTTGGTGCCTTGAGCGTAGCGGATCTGTGCATCGATCGAGGTACCAGACATGTGAGGAACCATGGCGTTGCCACCACCCCAAGGGCCCTCGACGTAGCGGAGTGGGTGGTCCTTAGGGGCGGGCTGGGGATACCAGACATCACCGCCGTAGCCTCTCAAGTGGCCAGACTTGACAGCCTCAGCAACATCCTCCTTGACGACAATGGCACCACGGGCAGTGTTAACGAGCCACGAGCCTTGGTAAGAGGTTAGTCAATGTCCAGGAAGCCTCAGTTAAGTGCGCCACTGTACTACTTACCCTTCTTCATCTTGGAAATCAAATCCTTGTTGAACAAGCCACGGGTCTTCTCGTGCAGGGGACAGTTGATGGTAACAACATCACACTGAGCGAGCATCTCCTCGAGGGTGTCAACACGACGACAACCGATTTCCTTCTCAACCTCGGGGCTAAGGGGCTGGTAATCGTAGTAGAGAAGCTCCTTGCAGTCAAATGGCTTAAGGCGACGAAGGACACGCTCGCCAATACGGCCGACAGCAACGGTTCCGACAACCTTACCCTCCAAATCGAATTCGTTCTTAGCGACAGCGGCAACGTCCCACTCACCACGGGTGATCTGCTCGTGAGCGGGGACAAAGTTACGGACCAGGGTAAGGATGGTCATGACAACGTGTTCCGCGACGGAGGTGACATTACAGCCAGTCACCTCAGCGACAGTGATACCGCCATTAGTCTTGTTGGCAGCGTTCAGATCAACGTGATCCGATCCGACACCAGCAGTGACTGCGATCTTGAGGTTCTTGGCCTTCGCCAGGCGCTCAGCGGTGAGATAGCCAGGATGGAAGCTACAACATTGATTAACCAATAGTTCAGAACAGAGATCCCTGTGGGGCATCGGGGTTCACAAACGGTGTAGTGATGATGACTTCGGCGTCCACAAGTTCCTTGTCGAAGGTCGAGTTCTCGCCCTCCTTATCAGAGGTGGTGACGAGAGTGTGGCCTTGTTCCTCTAACCACTTCCTCAATCCGAGCTCGTTCTCGGTGGTACCCAAGAGACCGGGCTGTTGCTTGGCGTGCTCGCCGCCCTAGAATCAAGGTTCGCGATCAGCTATCGATGTCATGGCTCTCTGATACTACACTTTCGATGGAGGACCTACGTCATAGAGGACCATAAGAATTTTACCCTGTAAATTCGGTCAGTGTCCGCGCACTAACAATAGAGAAAGGACGGATAAATACCATTTTGAATTGCGTTCAATTGATTGTGCCACGATAATGATCTCGATATAAATGAAGATGGATGCTATAATCAGATGGTCAGCGGGCTATTTAAAACCGATCCCCAGAGAACATTTCGTCAATGACTATGATGATTCAAGTTGGAGAATCGAATGAAGTGAAGCAGGGACTGATACAGAAAGCATAATGTGGAAAATGCCATGGGACGTACGAGATGGGACGGGATCCAGAACTTGGGGAGGTATACTTACCAAATCCAGGCTTGACAGATTCTGTTTGTTGATAAAATGGAATGAAGGGGAATTACGCCTAAATATATAGTATAGGATGGATTCCCCCGCCTACATTTGAGTAGCATTCCATCTGGGATGGGACCCCTCCCTTCTTCCCCTCCTCATCTTTTCTTTCCTTTGTCCACCCACTCATGGATTAGAAGCAAAGGCGACTGGATGGGACTACGACCCCACCGCCAGTAGATCGCGGCGGACACCACGGCACCTCGTATAATTATTCGTATGGGAGGGTGTGGAAGAGAACAAGTGGAACGATGAGCGCAATCTTCTCCGCACGCGGGACTCCCTCGAAATGGTGAGCGGACATTGAACATTCATTAGTCAAAGTTTGGATCCCATCAGCAGATTGACAAGAAATGGGGGTTTCAAATCGGACAGTATCAAAAATGGTTAGAAAACAATGTCCATGTAACATAGTCTAGTCTACCCTAAACTCCAAAGCGTTGGACAGACAAAAAGCCAGGTAAACAATGCGGGGTTCAAGTACGGTACTAAGGTCTGTTACATCTACAGACTGGTACATACATACTACATACACAGGTACCTCCAACTTAGTACCTTGTTGGTACTCGGAGTTGGCACCCGATACCACTCGTACTATTCCTGATCGGGGTAGCTTTCTACCCCTCATGAGGGGTTGGTTCTTCCTATTGGTCAACATGCAAGTGTATGTACTACGGAGTAGTATGTTGCCCAGGTATTCCTCCTACTAGTAGTACTCCGTACTACTTATAATAGTAGTAGTAGTTTTAGTAGTAGTAGTAAGTAGGTACAGTATTAGATATGCTACTAAGGACTAGTACGTACCTGATCTGTGGACCCAGTTACCTATCTAGTACGGAGTACCATGGGACCTATTTAACCTTGCTAATAAATATGGTGAGGGGCACTTCCCCTCATTTTATTGCCGATAATGGTTGATGAACGGCTTCAATTTCCTCGAAATAGTCCAACACATTACTTAGATTCTCAAAGCTCCCCTCAGTTTACTGTAACCAGAAAGCTTGCTTTGGCTGTGTGTTATGCTTGGCGAGACCGCATTGCTCCGCATCGACAAGATCCGATAATCGCAACTACAAGAACCGCAGACCCGGCGATGCTCTAAGCCCGAGAATCGACCGTAATTCTACCGGTTTGTACAGTACAATTTCGATCCCGAATGTGGAAGCCTTCGGCATTGAGACCCGCCAGTCCGGGGTGTCGAACTTGACAGCCATCGTTTGTTATGAGGGGAAGCTCCATTCGAGTCTCCACCGTATTCCGGCCACATCATGCAACGGGCGGACAAGCACCTTTGACCCCAATTCTCCCATGAGGGAGTAAGTCCAGTTGGGGGCTGGAATTAACTGTGAAGGAAAGGGAGAAAAAAAATGGAGAGAGAGAGAGAGAGAGAGAGAGAGAGAAGAGGTAAAGAAAGGTGGGGGGGGTGGAAGAAAGGCCCAAGGAGAAAGGAAAGAGAAAAACCTACTCTGTAGTTACGGCAATTTTTCGGCACGAGTCATGCCCGCCAACCCAATACCTTTCACATCGCTGGTCCAGATGTTCGACGCTCGTCCGTCTAAGTGCGACGATTAACCAAATATCCATGGCCCCTCAAGCATAGAGTGATGTGTGTTAAGTTCTAATATACACTTGTCTATAGCTACTCGGTCATGCCGATTGCGAACCCTGGCAATATAACGGGCATAACTCGAATTTAGAATACAATATTAACCAATTTACCCCCCTTGACGACAATTACGCGCCTCCGTTTTTCCCAGTCATTCTTCTCACGCAGCCAAGTATGCCCTTCGTCGGTTTCCAAGATGCGATTGATTATAAAATCCTGCTCACTCGATTCATCCGTCGTGGGCGACAGCTGTCGTGGGACTGTGACGGTGAACCGCAACTTGCCATTGATTTGAACTGCCACGGTCTGACCACCCCGCGCTGACAATGCATTCGCCTGCTCTGAGGTCAGGAGGGCCGTTGGCCAAGGACAGTCGAAAATTGGGGGCACGTCATATGCATTGTCTATGGTTTCATTCTTCGGGTAACGGCCAATTATCGGTTCGTTGAGAGTTTCCCAACTCTCAGAAGCCAGAGCTGGAGCAATAGGTGCGAGAAGACGAAGTAGTGAGGATATACACAAGTAGAGGACTTGTGGGGACGAAGGTGTTGATGAGGACAACGAATTGGTTAATTTGGTCAGGTCAGAGATAACGGTATTCAACCCATAAGGGTTATGTTCTATGCAACTTGTCACGGACAAAATAGTTCTATGGGTAAAGAGAACAGCATCTGCGTCATTGTCTCTGAGATTCTGCAGAGAGTGGGGGAGGGCTGTGGCGTGGTTGGACAGCGTCAGTTCATCTGGGTTGAGCGTGTATGACGATGAAACAAGTGTTTGTTGCGCATCCTGCACAAGCTTCCAAACTCGGCCAAACCAGCGTTCGACTCCCACAATCTTTGCTTCATCCCATTCAAGGACTTCACTGACAGGTGCGGAGAACAGCACGTGGGCGCGAGTGGCATCAGCGCCGTACTTAAGGGCGCACGCTGTTGGGTCCACGCCATTGTGCTTGCTCTTTGACATTTTTTCAAAGGACACATTAGGAGTGATCTGAGTACCCTTGATGACGGGTTTATCGGGGCTAGAAAGATCCAGTTCGGAAGGGTGGAGGAATCTTCCTGTAGAAGGTTCCGAGTACGTCTTCCCATGAACCATACCTTGGGAAAGGAGTGTCTTGAACGGCTCCGATAGCCCCGGGACATCACTTACATGAGCAATCTCTGGGAACAAGTCGGACCTGGCAAGGAATTTGTAGATGAATCGGGCGTAGAGTAGGTGCAAGATCGCGTGCTCGACACCGCCAATATAAATATCAACCGGTCGCGCAGACAATGGTGAAAACGGCTGTTGTCTATTGGCGCTATCCAGAAATCTGAGAAAGTACCATGAGGAATCGACAAAGGTATCCATGGTATCCGTATCCCGCTTCGCAGGACCTTGACACCTCGGACATTCAGTGCGGACCCACTCATCCGATGACTCCAGAGGATTCCCTCTCTTCCCTTTTAGCCAATCCCCTTCTATCTTAGGGAGCTTGACTGGGAGCTGGTCGTCCGGCACGGGCACGGGGCCACAATCTCCGCAGTGAATGATAGGAATCGGGGCGCCCCAATAGCGCTGTCTGCTGATCAACCAGTCTCTCAGTCTCCATTGCTCCACAGTGTCTCCATGGCCTACGGCCTTGAGGTCATTGATTATTTGTTGACCCGCTTCGCGAGAATGAAGGCCTTGGTATTTCCAGCATCTCGAGTTAAGAAAACCCTCTTGAGTATAAGCTTTCACGCCACCGGCAGGGAGAGGGCCGGCGCTAGCCCCGGACTCAGCCTCGGATGCACGCTGGGGTTCGATCACAACAGATATGGACTCAGGTTGAAAATTCTCTTTGAAAAATGCCAGGTCTCTAGAATCGTGACCTGGAACTCCCATTACTGCTCCCTCTCCGTAATCGCTAAGAACATAGGGAGCTGCAAATATAGGAAGCCGACGAGCGATGTGAGGGCTCTCCTTGTCAATGATATGTAATGGATGAGAGGCAGTCACGGTGGACAATTTATACCCAGTCTTGGAGTCAGGGGGGAGGGCGGCCGCCTCATCCAAAAACTTACGCAGCTTTGAATCTGTCTCCGCAACTGCTAAAACGATGGGGTGGTTTAGAGATAAAGCAAGATATTCTACTCCATAGAGGGTATCTGGCCGCGTGGTGAAGACATTTATGTCCGTACTCCCGTGTTCGATTCCCTCTACTGCAACAGGGAATTTGACTTTTGCGCCGTAAGACTTTCCAAGCCAGTTGCGCTGCATGGACAGCACCCGCTCCGGCCAGCCACCGGCTAAAGAATCCAGGTCATTCAAAAGAGCTTCCTTGAAGTCAGTTATACGGAAGAACCACTGCTTTAGGTTCAACTTTTCGACCTTTGCTCCGGACCGCCACGAGAAGCCATTGGCATCGACCTAGCCACACAGTTAGTATCGGGCCAACGTAAAACGCCGGTTGCAATGTGTACCTGTTCGTTTGCTAGGACCGTTTTATCCACAGGATCATAATTGACCAAAGCTTCCGTCTGATATGCTAAACCTTTCTTATAGAGCATCAAAAATATCCGTTGTGTATGTTCATAAAATTCTGGTGCACACGTCGCAAGTTCCTAACGTATTGCAACAGCAACATGTTAGCATAATACTAGACACGAAGCAACATGTTTTTCCCTCACTCGGTCCCAGTCAAAGGAAGCAGATATACTCCGCAGTTGCTGCTTCATCCTAGCAATATTATCTTTCGTCCATTCTGCCGGATCAATTCCCCGCTCTATCGCCGCATTCTCCGCTGGTAACCCAAAAGCATCCCACCCCATGGGATGGAGAACTTCATGACCGCGCATGCGATAGAACCGCGCAAGGACATCAGATATTGTATACACACGTAGGTGTCCCATGTGTAGTGTACCTGACGGATAAGGAAACATGGACAGAATATAAGACTTGGGTTTCTCCGTGTTGCCTTTTGTCTTGGAGGCGATGGATGGTTGATTCGACTTCTCGGAATGCCATTTTTCTTGCCATTTTCGGTCAATTGCGGGTAGGTCAAGTTTTCCGGTATTAGCTTTTGGTGTTACGAGCGTTGCGAAACGGGTTAAGGCAGGGATTGAAGGTAAACGACACCCGTGCTTCCATCGTGCTTGTGCTAGGAACGTCCTAGTCGGATTCAATCGTACGCGAGAAAGAGACAGCATAGTGACTATCTCGTCATTGTGCCATTTGTGGGGGGGGGGGTTTTCGAAAATGATGCAATTGAGTCACTAGGATACCGAAGATGTTGAGGTCATTCGGCAGTCAGTGTACCTTAATCCCAATGCAGACTAGCCTCTTTTGGCTCTATTTAGTTGCTAGACATGGTTAGTGTCCGCCGTGAGTGACAACTCTACCACTTAGTACATACATAAGATTCGACTGCTTCCTCTGCAGGAGCTTGGATGCTTATTTATATTATATCATAGAGGTTGTCACAGACGATGTTGACCTACTGAAGGGAGAGGTTTTAGGGTAGATCCCGTAAATTTGTAAACTGCCCGCCACATTGCATCACGGTCAGTAATCGGAAGGAAACACATGGTTGTAGCTCGACTTCAGCTCCTGAAAATATGGTTATCAATTCGTCCTCTGGGTAGCATGCGCTGTTAATCCAAATTTAGTAATGCGTAGTTCAGAATACTTATACGATATTTGACCGCTTTTATGTCTTTTGGACTCATAAAAAACTTTGCATTTCAATGATACGTAGTACAAATTCTAAAGGATATATATATCTTCCACACAAGTTCGTAAATTTATCCCAGACACAAGCACCCCCACTCCACAACCAAATCGGGACAGAGCAAATATACCCAAGTTATGATCTGAATAAGCCACCCGTCCAAAAGTATTAATAGTATTCCCAGAAAGCCAGGATGGTCTAGTGGCATAAGCTGAGGAAAGCTAACAGACCGGTTAAATCTTCCGTAACTTGTAAGTACCGAGTCATCATTGTTAGCTGTAAGTCTGTTCTTGCCTGACCACGACTAATGACGTAGCTGCCTGAAATATTTGATAGTAACGTTGGACTGTGTTGAAATTAGATAAAGTTGATACACCGTGGCGAGTATAATACAATGAGATGCCCAGACTCAATGCCCAGGGAGCGGGGGAAGGCACTACAATCGCAGAATATCCCCACTTCGATCAATACCACCCCGAAAATGGTCTGCCACCACTTTTCCCCTCAGGATAGTCTCTTCCACAACTCCCTGCACATGCCTAGGTTCTATACGGCCGTACCAAATTCCCTTGCCAGCCAGAGGATGCGGGGAGGAAGAACCCTTCATCGTTATACCCGGAGGGATGTATACGATCACATTGCCTGCATACTTGTGGCCACCTACATGGCTTATCAAGCCCACGTGAGCATGCCCAGGGCTATCAATTGTGTGATCATCATTGCCCGCCAGTGTGAACCCTTTATCACCAAGTACCCTCCGAAATTCGTTCTCCAGCACCGGCGCCATTACACCGCACCGCATGTCACGCCCACCGTGGCCGCAGATAAGGATAACAGGAGAGTGGCATAGATCCACAGCATCCGTAAATTCGGATTCTAGCTCCAGCTTCCGAGTTAACTCAGCCTTTCTAGCCTCAGGAAGAGATTCGGACATGGCACTGAGCTTTTTTGGGAGAAGGAAGGCTTGTACAAAGGTAGACAAGTCGGTCCCTGCGTCCGTGGAGTCTAGTATCTCGGTCGGAATGGATGAAAAATATTTGAAGCTGGGAAAGAGAAATGCAGACGCGGTGGAAGGGGTACTAGTAGAAGCACCGGATGGAGAGAAGGAAGAGTTGCTAACAAGGATGTTGTTGAAAGGCTTCATCTGTTAGCAATGTGCCCACCGCAAATATAGCTGGACCCAGGCCGCTACCTACGTCAGCATAGCGTCCTCCACGACCCAAGAGACGCTTCAACCCTCTCACTAGGTGCCCCCAGGCATGATGTTTCCCGTCATCTTCGATACGACTTGTCCAATCTCTTTGCCCGGTGCAGATGAGGATTTGCTGCGCGTAGGCTGCCATTGTCCCATTCAGCGGCTGGTTATAATCAATCGGGAGCCCATCGGGCATCGACGGTGTTGTAGGGCATGAGCAACTGGGCTCCGGGCAGGATTTAGTCACTGGAAATGGTGGAGGAATGTCTAGAGGAACTCGCAGGGAACTTGCGTAGCATGCGGTAGTGGAGAGAAAGCGGGCGGTTGGTGTCCTGCTGGTTAAGCGGCAGAGCACGGGGCGCAACGTCATGATTGACGAAATTATATTAACTGAACCTCGACCTGGCGATAATCCTAGGGAGTTCCCGAAAATCGCACACCTTCTACGGTCCTTTATATGTCTAGGTTGGTCTGCTAATGCGGTCGCTGTTTTTGAAATTTTGAGCTTGTGTCGAGAAGGGATAAATCCCCGAATTTCCGAGGCCGTGTCGGAGATAAACGGGAATTCGATGTAGGTACTCTGTACTATCAATTAATCAAGTGGTCTCAGATATGACCCGGAGAACATCAACAATTTACGTGTATGAGGCACAATATATGGGGACCATCTCTTGGGGTCACAAAAAGGCAGAAGGCGAAGAGAAAAATCTTGATGCCGCATGAAGCTTGCCATGACGACTTCGAGATATTGAGTAGCTCAATAAAAAATTACATATACAGATCGTCACATTTACATCGCATAGGCCCATACATTAACCGACTATGACCCCATATCTTCTCTTCTTACGGCCCTGTAAATGCAACCAAAGCGCTGGAAGAGTACGTTAGAGGCCATAGAGCATAATAGAAGCCAGTGGCCCCTCCAACGAGAATTGCATAGTACGCAATGGTCCAGCCAATGCTGAGATTGTTATACGCGTAAACTGGCCCTCGATCTGTATCGTTTTTGCCTTTGGCTAATGGTGGTCCGAGCGGGACTCCGGCCTCAACTCTTCCCCAAAGACGAGGGAGTCCACACCAATTGCAGAATGTGTGAGCGAGGATGACGGCTGGTAGAGATCCTGTACGCAGATAGATGAAAGTTGCATACCACCCGAAGATGGTGGTATAGCCAAATTGAAAGACCGATCTGAGAAGCGCCGCTAGGATGGAGGTGTCCGGGTGAGTTAGACGAAATTCATAAAAATGATGTACATGGGCAATCCCGAAATATAGAGGGGCTGTAAACACGATGTGCCCCGGAGATACCTTGGCGAGTATATGAAGAGGTATGATGGCGGAGCGAAACATGACCTCTTCAGTGACCGGACCCTGTAGATATGTATATTGTGAGTTGAAGGCTAGCTATCAGATCCGGGCCTTTTGGATTTGACTCACAGCGACGTAATTTCTCCATCCGATCCACCCGCTAAGGGTTTCGGAAATCCTGTTCCCTTTGATCCAATCTCTCCACTCACCTTCGGCAATCCCTCGCTCGAAGAGGGGCCCGGCGAACAAAATGGCAGTTAGGAACAAGCTGCGAAGAACCTCCGCGAATCCTACGGGCCACCACCCAAGAAACCTGAGTGCCTCAAACAGAGAGAAATTACCCTTGGCGATGATCAGCCACAAGACAGCAACGGTGCTCCCGATGCAAGACAGAGTCACAGCCTTGATTCTAGCCCGGATCACGGACGGTGCATCTCGGCTGAGGGTGGGAGATGGTCGAGTGCTAGAAGTGACATAGAATGGAACCACATAGACTAGTGTTAGACAGATCTGCAAGATTTTGTTAGCTAATTCTGAAACGAACTATGCTCATCAGCTATAAAAACGAGAGACCTTTTAGGGGTGTGAAGGTTGCCCCTTTTCTAGGTTACAATGATGCTATTTTTATAGAAGTTTGTTTGGGTAAGCGCTAAGACGGGAGCAGATGCATACCGAGAAGAAAGCTGCCGTCTGGGCCGAAATGACCGGTTCATCTGAAGACGAACGGTTAGAGGTAAACGAGATCATTTCTGATTGCCGGGCCTACCGTAACTTTTGGCGTAGAGCGTCTTAAGACGCGCCAGGATATTGATAGGGGCCATAGCTATCTACCTGAGCTTACCAATAGCTTGACGTCGACGGTAGAATTACTGAGCGAGCCCGATGTTGGAAGAATAAAGTATCAAATTGATGAACAAGAGGTTGACTACGTAATGTAGCAAAATGCATCAGGAGTGTTGAAATGACGATCCTCCTGGAGGTCGTTAACGATGATAATCGATGGACAAAAGGGAAAAAAGAAAGACAAAGAAAACAGAAGTTTGTTGCTGTTTGCCTGATTATGAAGGCATTAACACTACAAACAAGACTTTCATGTACCGCTGGATCACCTCTTATCATGCGCCATGGATACAGTACAGTCACTGGACCCAAGGGAACTACAATCGGAATTCTATTTCAACGTTCCTCTTTACAATGAAATATCCAATGCATTGGAATGGAACCCCGCCCCTCATCTGCCATATCTCTATCCTTTAGATGCATTATTCAGTCTCACAATTCGTGGGCCAAATCTTTTACAACGGTAACTCGTGTTCAATAGCGCCGTCAGCCTGACCGACCCCACTTCTGCTGAGTTGGCAGCTCTGGGATGATCCTTGGCTTTGTCTCGCCTGGATTTACGGTGAGTCTCGTGCGATTATTGGCCTGCACGAATTGACAAAGAGACAATTTCCCCCTTTCTGCTACCAATGAGACATTCTGGAAACCTCGGCCTCCTCTGACTCGCTCAGCCACAGTTGCCGTAGTGGATCGACCTCCGGTTCATTTTGTTCCCTGAAGCCTGGAACTCCACCGTTCGGATTGGTCACAATCGGGACGGCCATCCTCGTGGAGACTTACTAAGTGGCTTTAGGCTTTGGGATAATGTGACGAGATCCCTACAGCATACAGAGACATGCTGCTGCGTACGAATGCAACACCTCTACTAGTAATGCACAGTAGAGAGGCCTTGCATATGTCCCTCACTAATACTAGCCAGCCAACTGGATTTCGTTGCGCCCTCCGAATTTTGACCCCCAATATTAACACTGGGCTGAAGCGTTTAAGCCCCTCCACTCTTAGTGTCAACCGGATCAACACCAAGCGAAATGACCTCGAGCCTCGATTTCCACTCCTAATTTCCGGATCACTCGGCTCACTATTTGTGACGGTGTTGAGAATTATGAATTATGAATTATTCTTATAATTAGATAATTAGATCTTGAAGATCGCCACATGTTTTAGAACCGAATGACGAAGGACCTTCTGATGCAGAACAAGCGATCCAGACCTCCTGGCGAGTTGCGACTGAACCGCAGGCCAATTACCTTCTCACGCGATCGACAGGGAAATTCAGTTTAGCGGACGAACTGCAGGTCAATTCCTACCTCTTTTCTTTTTCTTAATTCCCCCCCACTAATCGAGCTGTTTCAGATACTGCTCTAGAGCGTGCAGCTTGCATGCCCCTGGACGGATCCGTTTCCTGTTCCAGACCTTAGGCTCACATCGTTCACCGCCGCTAGACAACAAAATTCTGGGGGCTGCTTAAATATTACCACTGGGCCTGCTTTGCATAACTGGCTCGTTTCAGGTCTTGGATTTCTCTCTTCCAGTCGTTCAGGGTTTTGTCGCTCTTTTGGAAACGTTTTTCGGTGCTCTCTGGTCTCGGTTCAACGCTCTCTTTTCCACGGTCGGCATGACTCAGCTAATCTAACTTCCCACGATTCTTCAACTGCCGGCTCCACGCTCCTTTAATGTTACGTCCCGTTGGACGCGCCTGTCGCTCATTTGACGTCGCTTGTGTGTCGAGACATTCTTTATTGCATCACAAAAAAAATAATAGACCAGCAACAAAACAACAGCAGCAGTCGTCGATCGCTTGCTTCGTAGACCACACCTGCTGTCGTTCTTTTTACGTCTTGACAAGCAGCCATTGATATTGTTGATCACTTTTATTTTCACTTTTACCATTCTACGATCTTAAGCTTGGAACTTAGGATTTTTCGCTTTTTTGTTTTTTTTTATTCTTTTCTTTTCTTTCTTTCTTTCTTTATTGAATAGAGACATCTGTTTTTGTGACCCCCTTCTTCATATCATAAACACTTCTGCAACTTTGGTACTTCCTGATAATGAACTAATCATCACCCCAACACCATGCGCCCAACTGGATCTTCAACTACCTCGTCTCCAGGACGGAGGGCTCTTCATGAGCGCACTTCTTCTCAAACGAACGAGGTTTCACCACCACAGTCCCTACGAACTGTCAGTGACAAGCACAATGGCCAGGAGGACGAATGCGATGTTTACACGGCAACTCCGTATCCGACCAAACCAGAACATATCCTCTTGCCACGACCAGGGAAAGGTCAAGATTTCATCCCAGATTCTAGGTTCCACGTTGAAGAGATGCCGAATGAATCCAGTGCGACACTATCAACAGAAATCAGTCATATTCTAGACAGCAGTTTGATTGAGCAATCTACTGGTGACCCATGGGACTTATCTTCGACGTTCGACGCTGCAAACACTCCACCTCAGGTGTGGGAAGATGACCCTGCCTCCAGCAAATCCTCTTTTCCAGAACCTGGGCCCACAGAGCATAGAGAAATCGATTTCAAGTCGGATGATGTTTTGTACTCGGACGAGGAACCGAATACGCTACCTGGAGCTGCTCCAACGATCAAGACCGTAGTTTCCGACACGTCATCCGGTCAACCGCCACACCCTGCAAATGCTGCATCGAGCAATTCTAGTCCCAATGTAGTACCAATTGGGCCGTCATCCAGTCCGAATTTTGTTGCGCTTGACAGTTCAAGTTTGAATTTCGTCCCAATTGGTGCATCATCCAACCCAGACAGTGGCTCTCGGTCAAACTCGCTTTCCTCTATGAATTCACTGGGAACTGTGATCAGGTATATAGGAGCCGCTCCCTGGACCCATGGTTCGTCTTCTGAACAGTCAAGCTCACGGTCTTACTCCTTTCGTTCCAATCCGCCCTATCAAGGCCCATCAGCGCGCTCAAATTCCACCCGCGCACGTGAACGGAGCCACTCTCGGTCCGTTACTTCTTCCTCACGCAGCGATCCATCCTCAGATATTCAAGCGATTGTGGATAGCGGCGTATTTCTGCAATATCCAACCATCCATGCGCCATCGTCGGCGAGCTCAAGGGTAGATGTCTCGCACTCTGCAGACTCACTGAACAACACGCAGCACGAGACCACGGCGGACGGTGCATCGGAGCACTTTAAATCGCATTTGTCTACAGTTACGTCTCGATGGTCTGCTGAGTATGATTCGAGGTCAGCTTCTCCGGCCGATCGTGCCGAGAACAGTCTGGAGCCATCTAGGCCTACTGCTGCGCATGTCCGTCAGAGACCGACGTCTTCTTCGGTGTGGTTAATCAATAGTACAGACGGAGATGAATACTTGGACGATGTTTCCAGTCTTCCAGCCCGTCCTGCAAACCCAGCGGTACCGAGTAGCCACTCATCCGGATCGAGACAGAGCAGTGTTCGCAGTACAAAGCGACCAGGTACTAGTTCGAGCTTCGCATTCAACGTGCTGCCTACCTGGGCTAAAATGTACTATGGGCAACCTGTGGGCTCTGCACTTTCTTTAGTGGAAGGCAGTCGTCCATCCTCAGCACGTCCGACAACTCCCACCTCCAACCCGCTCCATCGTTTAACGACCGCCGCTACTCGCCCAAGAACACGCACCAACGAAACGGGACAAAGCATACGATGGATGAGCAAACCTGACCCACGCGACCCTCGGAGCCATTGGGTGAAGGGCCCCGAGGTTGCAGAGAGACCCGGACACTCCCGCCATCAATTGCGACACAGCTGGTCCCCGCATTTGTACCCTGATAGACGTAATGTTCGCCCGAGAGGGAGTGCATGGGGGGCTCCGTCTATGGACTCCCGAGCAGAGCCTTTCCTCGGACGCAGAAATATTCAAGTATGGTCTTTTTGCTTGGGATTCATATTCCCACTTGGTACGTGCCAATTTGTACCCGAACATGGAATCGCAGCTTTGGTGCTTACTTACTTTTTCTTCAGCCTGGCTCATAGCAGCCTTTCTTCCCTTGCCCTCTAAACCGGAAATGCTCTTACAGGAAGATACTGAGCCCGGACGTGAAAAGACACTTCAAATGCGAGTTCTCGACCTTGAACGGAAACGGTACGAAAACGCTAGGTGGTGGAGGAATCTTAATCGATGGATGATTCCTCTGGGACTGGTGATCATTACCATCATTGTGGGTATTCTTTCGCGTGTACCAATCACTCTTGCTAATATTCGTTACAGATCACATTGGCTGTTGTGGGAACGAAGGTGGGCTTCTAGTGTTATCAGCGCGCTACAACCTGTCTTTCCGCCTTGTCCACAAGCCATGCTAGTTGCTATTTTTTCTTCTTCCTTTTTGACCTCTTCGACTGGATCGGACTTCGATCCTTATTATTGCTTCCTGGGCGTCGGTTTCTTCAACTCTACCTAACCTCTTGCTGCCTCATTTCCGCCTTTTGATACCCTCGCCGCTTCCTTAACCTTTCTACTTCGCTTTGGCTGCTTGCACCTGCCTGGTTATATTACTCGACACGACTGCACGACGTGATGCGCATAATGCTTCTTTATCATTCGTTTTCTACCTTAATTCTATTAGGTGTTTGTGCTCCTTTTCGGACGACTTTCCAGATATCAGTAGATTGAGGGGAAGTCTATGTCTGGAGCACGCAGCGCTGGATTAATTGGGGTTTTACGACAGATTATGGATATATGTCCTGTTTGTTATATAAATATTTGTATATTCTCTTCTTCCATCATGTATTTATGTATACATGCCTTCATTATGAATCCGAGACCAAACAATTTACACATCGAACCAACCAGAGTCACGAGTATACACGGAGGCACGCACAACCTCACTATCTACGTGATAGGTATTTGCAATAGGATTATGTTCTATAAATGGACTTATATGCAGACATGTCGACGTTTCAATTCAAGATGGATCCAAAAGTGAGTCAGAATTACTGATAACGCCACAAGCAAAAGAAGAAAAAATATTAAAAAAAATAACAAGAATAGGATCTTGTATAATAAACGCCATGGAGGGGTAGGGTGGCCGGAAGAAGCATCCAAGAACGGACACCCATCGCAAGCGAACAGCGCGAGGCCCAACTATTTCTCCCAAACGATAACAAGTCTATACAATCATAAACCCTTCAAATAGCGACTGAATATTAAACTGCTCGGTCGACGTGACATGGGGACTCTAGCCAGCTGGTTATAATCAACTATAAGCAACTAGCGTGAGAATCGCATTGCTAATTAATGCCTTCGGCCTATTTTATCTTCGACGGCAGCCTTCAATTCATCGCCTGTAGGCATATTGGCTAAGCTGCCTCGTCTCTGCCGGGATTCAATTTCGGCTCTGATCTCCTGAACTGCGTCATCGAATTCCTGGATTGCATCGTTTGGTAGACCCAAAGTTGGTTGTCGTATGTTCTCCGAGCTGAGAGCCCGGGGGACGTGGGGTTTATTGCGCGTTTTCAGCTTTTTGAGAAGGAACCCTTTGGCGGGACTTACGAAGAAAGCAAGGGATACGATATTACCAACAATGCCATAGAAATAGACGCTACGCCAGACCTTGATCGAATCACCGAAAGATAGGAAGATGAAGGGCATGACGGCAAATGACAAAGTGAGCTGGGTCACAACATAGCTGGCAATATCATAGTATTTCTTGTAAGCAGTGGGCCGGCTGCCATCAGGGCTGAGGAAGAAAGGACGAACGTGGCGACGGAAATCTGTGAAAATTGATCAGAATGAAGTTGATGCAATGGAGGTATGCGACACGTACTTTTAGCTACAGTTTGGATAAATGATCCCAAAACAAAGGTCAGATAATATCCAGGGTAGAATCCGTGCCAGAATGCACTGGTGACGAACGTAGCGAGACTGGCCCGGAACCCAGGCTTCTTCCCCTTAGGAGTGACGCGTAAATAAACATAGTTTCGTAGCCAATGATTGGTGTTTTTGTTCCAGCTCCCCAAGTAGCCGTGGGAATTTTGAGCAGTTTCGAGGGTCCATGGGTCGACATTCTCTAGCCGGTTCCAAAACACTTTCCCCGACTTGGGATCGAAGCCATTGTATCCCATACCAGATAGAATACAGGCACCTTCTGTAAGGTACCACACTCCATAATATTTCAGCCGGGCAGTAAAGCCGAGCATGTGTAGGATCCATACCCGTCGAAGAAGGGAATACTGCATGAATGCCTCGTCGAGGACTGATTCTTGGTTGTAGAGTGACCCGAGCTGCAGGAATGCAAGAATCCACCCTAGCCCAGCTAGCGCCTTTTTGGCGGCAGGCGTTCCACTACGAGGGATCTTACGCTTCTTTCGAGTCGGAGGGACCTTCGAAGGGTCCGTCCCCGGGGGCACATCAAAGAGCGTGGTGTCGATCCACCGGCGATAATCGACATATTCAAAAGACGGGCCAGCAAAAAGTGACGGAAAGAACAGCACATATCCTAGATAGTCCAGAATGCTGGGGAAGTCTTTGATGGCGGCGTACTTTTGAGGGTCTGAAAGCTGTTCCTGGGACAAACGGCCGTCATGAACATTCCAGCAGAATGATGAAAGCTTCATGACAAGCACCATCTGGGCTCCGGTGATATCAGTTACGTGCGCGTCATCTGTGATTTGCCGATAGATGTGACTGATGGACATATGACCCATCAAAAAAATGAACCCAATCCATGGCATCAACGACCCATCAATATAATAGGCAATCGCGTAGATACCGGCCGCACTGTAGCCTAGCGTCCGGAGGCCGTCCCAGAGATCAAATAGCCCTACAAGATAGAATAATGAAACAGCAATTATGAATGCATTCTTCTTCCAGGGCTGGGCGTCTGGGATTCTTTTCAATAGCGCGGCCAGAGGGTAGGAGAGTAGGAATGACGCAATAAGCTTCACTGGTGCGATAGAGGTGACAGTTTAGCAACGTAGACGAGATATGAAGCCATTGGAAGACCTTACGTTCATCAACGGAAGCCCCTGTAAGATTTGCAGGATATTCGAAAACTAGAAGTTTAAAGGCAACATGTCAGTCCTGTCCGATACTGAACTTAGCGGACTTTAACTGGCGGAGAAGCTCACGGAGATCTACGTATGGTAACATCGTGCAGCACCAAAACAAGTAGAAAAAAAAAAGAAAAGAAAAGAAAAAAGAAAGAAAGAGAGAGGGAGGAGGAATAGGGAGACAAGCTCTGAATAGGATTTAGACGAGTATAGACGACATTGAGTAGACGCGATATAGAGAAGTTGTTCGAGGAAGGAAAAGAAGGGAAAAGGTTCATGAAACTGCCGTATGATTTAATCAAGAGAACATCAACAGAAATCACATGCCACATAGGTAAATTAATGCCATTTAATCATTTAAATAGTAGGCGGAGAGCAAAGAACTCCAAACGTGTTTGGCGGGCCGCTTCTTTATGAGATCCACACCACCCTCAACAACAACAACAACAACAACTAGTACTTCAGTGTTCACACTTCATATCTCATCAATGATCTCTTCTCGGAGATATTCAAGTTTCTTCTTTTTTCTTTTTTTTTTTTTTTGTAACTAACTTTCCCCGGTTGTGATCCTCTAACGCCTTCTTGGGCCGGTTTATCCTCACCATGGACGTCGTCGCGGCGGTTTCGGGGTATATCTCCAGGATGGTCACGGCGGGGGATCCTTCGACATCGGGCTCCTCAACGTCGGCCAAGATGAAGATATTGCTTTTGGATAGTGAGACGGTGGGGCTCCCCTTCTAGGTTGCTTGCCCATCAAGAGGCTGCGGTCTAATATGCCGTGGATAGGTCACTATTGTGTCGACAGCGATCACCCAATCCGCCCTGCTAAACCACGAAGTCTACCTGATCGATCGGCTAGATAATGCAGCTCGAGAGAATATGCGGCATCTGCGCTGTCTCTGTTTTGTGCGCCCATCCCCCAGCTCCATCCAATTCTTGATCGACGAACTTCGTGAACCCAAGTACGGCGAATATTACATCTATCTCAGCAACATCATTCGCAAGTCGTCACTTGAGCGCCTCGCTGAGGCAGACAGCCATGAAGTGGTGCGTGCGGTACAGGAACACTTTGCGGACTTCATAGTGGTCAACCCGGATCTGTGTTCCTTAAATCTCGGCTTCCCTCAACAGCGATTGTGGAGTCACTCTCCAGATCTGTGGAATGCAGATGCACTGCAGAGAGCCACAGAGGGCGTAATATCTATTCTGTTAGCTTTGAAAAAGAATCCATTGATACGCTACGAGAAAAATAGTCTGCTGGCTAAGAAGCTGGCTACTGAAGTTCGGTATCAGTTGACTCAGGAAGAGCAATTGTTCAATTTTCGCAAGACCGATACGCCACCAATCCTTTTAGTTTTAGACCGACGCGATGATCCCATCACACCTTTATTAACCCAGTGGACGTACCAAGCAATGGTTCATGAGCTGATGGGTATTCACAACGGAAGGGTTGACCTTCGAGACGTACCAGAAATCCGACCAGAGCTTCGAGAAATCGTCCTCTCGCAAGATCAAGATCCGTTCTTTAAGAAAAATATGTACCAAAACTTTGGCGATTTGGGTCAGAATATCAAAGAATACGTTGAGCAGTATCAGGTCAAAACTAAGAACACCATGAATATTGAGTCAATTGCGGATATGAAGCGATTCGTGGAGGATTATCCAGAGTTTCGCAAGCTTTCTGGAAACGTCAGCAAACACGTTACTTTGGTCGGGGAGCTCAGCCGGCGAGTCGGTGAGGATGATCTCCTCGATGTCAGCGAATTGGAACAAAGCTTAGCTTGTAACGAAAACCATGCCAGTGACCTCAAGGTATGTTTGAGACCTGAACGAGCTAGAGATGGCTGTGGACATGATGCTAACTGGCTGCGTAGAATCTACAGCGGATAATACAACTGCCATCTGTGCCGGCTGAAAATAAGATACGTCTAGTGGCACTATATGCCATTCGATACGAAAAACAACCGAATAATGCTCTGCCGATTCTGCTTGATTTACTGGTCACCGCGGGAAATGTACCGTCGTACAAAGTTAATACCATTCCCAAGCTACTTGCCTACCACCATTCTCTTCAGGCTCCCCCAGTTGCTGGAGGTTTCTCGGACTTGTTCGAATCGACTTCCTTTTTCTCTGGTGCTCGAGATCGATTCAAAGGGCTGAAAGGTGTTGAGAATGTCTACACCCAACACTCACCACGCTTAGAGGCCACTCTTCAAAATTTGATCAAGGGCCGGTTGAAGGAGCTACAGTATCCCTTTCTCGAGAGTGGAGGTCACATCCGAGATAAACCCCAGGATATCATTATTTTTATGGTGGGCGGCGCCACCTATGAGGAAGCCAAGATGGTGGCTCAGGTAAATGCCAGTTCGCCTGGGGTACGAGTGGTTCTTGCTGGTACAAGCATACACAACAGCACGAGTTTCCTGGAGGAGGTCGATGACACTGTGAGCGGTTGGCCAGAGCCCGCTCCCTCTAGTGCCGCTGGACGGCTGCGGAGGGAGATCGCGCGTTGAGATGCTATACGAACCTGTTATTGCCTAAGTCTGGTATCGGCGTTTTTATGCGGGGCATTCTGTGTTGAAGTTCTGTAGCATTTGCATGCTTGAGGGATGGGCAGAGTTTATTATTCAAAAAAAAAAAAAAAGAAAAGAAAAGAATTAGTATAATGACATTCCACAATAATATTGTCTATCTTGAGATGTGTACATATAACATATATATCTCTGTGTACTAGTAGGTTCACGACCAAGATCTAAATGCCGTGGGAGTTTTGACCAGTAAGGCCTGAGACGGTGATTTATATGCCGAGACCCCGGATTTTCTCAATGTGGAGAGAAATAGAAACAAACTATTCTTCAATTGGATTTATATCAAACAACGCGCTTAACCGCAACGGACCCCATTTTCTTTTATTCGCTTTTCTTCGTCTCGTGTCCTCTCGATGGAGCTTCACAATTCCTCCCCGAAACCCTTAAATGCATCATCACCTTCTGCTACCGGTGCACGAGAACCTAAGCTCCATCTCCCCACCACGACTGATCCCCCGGGACCGCAGAACCCGCCGAAACCGCTCGTATGGCTGGTATGACCCACGAGATACTTCGAGGAATGCCTGCTACCAAATATCGGCAATCCTGGCCGCTAACATACCGGTCTTATCTTAGATCTTCGGTGCGACAGGCCATATGGGCCGTTCCCTTGTCAAGACTGCATTGTCCCGCGATGACCTGGTCGCAGCTGTTGGGCGTACATTCGAGAACAGCCCGGAGTGCATGAAGAAGCTCGAAGAAGAGCATGATAACTGCCTGGGACTACTGTGCGATGTCCGTGTTAGAGAGACTGTCAAACGAGTCATCGATCGCACAATCGAGCGCTTCGGTCGCATTGACATCATTGCCAACTGCGCGGGGTACGGTGTGATCGGGGCCTGCGAGGATCAAGACGAATATGACATCCGCGACCAGTTCGAAACAAACTTCATGGGCACACTGAACATGATTCAGCTATCGCTGCCGCATTTCCGTGAAAGGAGATCCGGTCGGTACCTGATCTTCAGCTCAACATCTGGCGCCTTGGGCGTTCCCGGATTAGGGCCGTACTGCGCATCAAAATATGCCGTCGAAGGATTGATGGAAAGCATGCTGTACGAAGTGGACAATTTTAACATCAAGACCACCCTCGTGGAGCCTGGGCACATGCGCCGTGATGACATCGGGGATCTTGTGTCTGATACTGCGATGCTGGCTAGCCAGTCTGAAAACGACCTCGCATCGCCGCTCCCCCTTTATGGTCATTTTTTTGTCAAGCCACCGAGCGAGCCATACAACACGCCCACTGCGCCGGCGGCGCATGCAAAACGTATGCTAATGTGGCTGGGCGATAAGCAACCTGCCAGCGCCGTGAAAGCAGCCTATCTGGTGTGGGAATTGGGTCATTGCTCCTATCCGCCTCTCCGACTTATTCTGGGCACATATGCCGTAGAGAGTATTCGGGATAGGCTAAAGTGTATCATTGAAGAAATTGAGGATTGGAAATACCTAAGCTTTCCCCATGGTGACCAGCACCTTTCACCCGGCAAGGATAAAATGCCTACAAACGCACGAGAAAACGAAGCGGGAGAGACGGCGACTTGATGAGATTGCTTTGGCAAGGACTGGACTTGTGCTAGTAGTCAACTCTGCTGCTTCACGAAGAAGCCCTCCCCATCGGCTCCTACGAGCTATTATTTCTACATCTCACCTGATCACAGCCGATCTGATGCTCAGTCGTTCAATAGGCTTGTTAGCTATATTCCGCGTTGCGTTTGGCACCACGGTTGTGATCCTAATGCGGAGACACCGTGTCAATTAAATCGCGACACGTTCTAGCGTAACGCAGGGACGAGCTTCCTCTCAGATATCAAGGCCAGCTAATTATAACATCTCAGACCCTTTGGGATCTTATATCCGCAGGACTCCAACCATAGCAAGTGATTGACTCTGGTGAATCTAGCGTACATTGAATTTGACCTACTGTCTGATATATATGTACAAGCAACAGCATCCAGTAATATAGTCTATCGATATAGGTGAATCAAGGAGCAAATATTCATATACACAATTGCACGAACTAGCCTGCGATTCCGTCCTCGCAGACCACTCGTGAGCCATGTAATTTGACATCTGTACATAAGCTATCGTTCAACTAAGACACTTCTCGCTAACCGGCGATAGCGATCTCCATTAAATCTCGTCCCAACCCGCAAATTGTCAGCCGGGGTTGCTAACTTTGAAGAATACATTTTTGATGGATAGAAGATCGTCAAGCGATTCTATTCATCTCAGCAATCACCCATGAGCATTCATGACACAGGCTTCTTTAGCATGCCATATATGTCTTTTCCTAGCCACATCTACACCAAACGTATCCTTGATAGGCCCGTCGTCATCGTGGAAAGACGCTTGAGTCTGGGGATGGGTATCTGATTCCGTACCAGGCGAAGATCTCAAGAAGCGCAATTCCTCCACAGACGCGCCGAACTCGTACTCTCCCCGACAAAGGATAGTTACACCGACGGTAGCAGTTGTGCTCTTCCCACTATGTATCACAGGTAGCACTTGCTGTAGCATACCGGTCCATGCGAGGCGCTTTGACAAATCAAGTGCAATATTGTTGGGTTGGTGACGAAGGCTTGGCTGGAGTCGGAGAAGAGGATGGATAGACCTTGAGGATCGGTTACAGATAGTGACGTTGAGACTAAGCATCTCGTCCATCAGGACCCTGTACTTTGACCGTCCGACCTGCACAACGCTGTCGCCGCTGGGGCTAACTATATCGTATGGTGAGGGACTTAAAGCAAATGTTATATCAACGTCTTCGAGCCGGAAGGCGTCCACCATCCGCGAGTTGAAGCGTAAGTTTCTCAGGTCAATCATTCCTTTCCGTCCCGCAGGACTCTCTTTCCAGAACCCGGATACTCTTTTGAGGAGCTCTTCTCGGTACCAGAATGACTCACGCGACGCTGCTTCAGCATCGAATGAAAGTTTATGGGCGCTCACAACGAACTGTCTCTTCAAACCGGTGTTTAGGACTGGGATCGAAGCATGGGGGTTATTTAGATAGACACGAGGAAGAACGAGGACAAAGCGCGATGTTTGCCCTGGTTGAAGTTCTCCCGAAACGATGTAGCGGCCATCTATCAACTCAGCATCCTCTATCGACTGTTCGGAGGATTCGACAGGTTGTTCATTAGCTTGCAGTGACACTGTTAGGGGACTCGGCCAAGCGTTGCGAAGATCAAGTAGAAGAAGGCAGTGATCAGAACCATCTGTGCCTCGTCCAAGATTAGATAGCACAGGTGAAAGCAGATCGCTACTTAGCGGACATGCAGAAACAACCGTATCTGCCTTTGCGGTATACTCATATTCGGCATCAGCCTCCCGACAGTTCCACCAGGCGAAGTCGCCACTAAAAGGTAATATATCACAACGAGCAATTTCTATGCTCGCATTGACCGTAACGGTGAGCGGGACAAATAGCTGCCGGGTATAGAACACATCAGGTAGGTCGCCGTGAGCCTGCCCAACACACGAATAATCGATCTGTACTGTCGAATCTTGCAAGCCGGGCTTCCCAGTGACGTCCACAGTGAATGTAGCGCACTCACCAGGAGGTATTGAATGGTCACCTGGATTTTTGCCTTGGCGCCGCCACCGCAAAGCGGGCCTCGATAGCTTGAGTTCAAGTTCATACACTTCCACTGGCAACAGATCTCTGTTGCTCAGAGCATTCTGGATTTGCCTCGTGGTGGAGTCCTGAAAAGTAAACAATATAAAATCTAGAGCACACGATGACGTATTGCGTAAAGTGATTTCAAAAGAACCAACCTCACCTTCCAGGACCATGAACGCGGACTGAGACAAGGAAAGCGACTCTATCACGAGGGACGGCTGGCGCCCTATAACCTTGATCTCACAAGATGATGTATCCGGGGCCTTCTTTGGAAGCTGCTTGCCGTCCCTTGAAGTGGTTGAACTCCAGGAAAGTGGCCGCTCCATTGAAGGCTGTTTAGCTGCTAAACCAGTTCGCTTAAATTTTCTTTCGGCATCAGGTCTCCATAAATTCTTAAAAATAGGGAACCTCCGTTCTCTGCAGTGCCGGACTTTGACGAAACACCCTGTTATATTCACCACTCCTTCTTCGTGTGCTAATCCAAAAACTGTGACGTCTTGCAAGCCTAGGGGTCGAAGCACGATCCATTCTGCAACAGCATCGAGGGGTACACCTTCGCAATCGAGACGGAGCTTTTCGATCTCTATATCAAACTCATAAGGATTTTGGAGGGTAAGCTGAAAAGCGGCATGTTCGCCAGCCACCATGAGTAACTCTGCTGTTTTATTACTTGGCTTGTGAAAAGGATTATATAAGAATGGGTCTTTTGATGATTTTTCACGGTCGGCCGTGACAACATCGAGCTCTGATTTAGACCGACGGACCGGGCTTCTGGAATCCGGAAGGGCCAGTAACTGGACGCCCCGTACTAAGAAGTCATCCCAATACTCCGCTTCCAGCCCGGATGCACCCAGTTTATTTGCAGCCCCCACCGTTCGCTTGATGTTGTTTAACAGGCGGATCTGTTCATCTTGTGGCAGACACGGAGGGATGTGTAATGTTTCAGCAAGCATAAGATCCCCCCTGATGGTCTGAAGCAACTCGACCGTGAAGCGAAGGACGCCACCAAAATCAGGAAGTGCTTCGCAAGAATTGATACAGGCCTTAAGGACATCAATCTTTAGGTTCAAGTCACCGTACCCATCGAGAACGGCGTGCCGAAACGATCGTTCAACAATAGCAGCAACTGAATCATACTCGGGGAAGGGCTCTGTGCCGTTATCATTTGCGGAGCGTCTCTTTTGCCACTCGTAAAAGGAAGAAGGCTGAACGCCATATATTTCCCCTATTGTAGCCAGGAGGGCCCGCATGCTCTCTTCCATATTCCCAGGTCCAACGTCCAGAGCATTGATATCAAAAGCTGTGTCGCTAAGGGATGCTAAACCGGCAGCAGGATGAATTCCCACTTCTGCTGCACCGATTTTGCGGGCTTGAACCAGTGTTGGGACGAGTATTGACAGAAGCTCTCTCAGAATAAAAGCCTTTTTTCTTGGTAGGCCAAGCGTATCAAAGACAGAGACGACACCGATCATGATAGGTATCGCATCCGTCGCAGGCAGGTCTGACCCAGGAGATAACGGCAGTGCACGAAGCAGGAAGTTTGCAATCTCGGACTTTCGGAGGATGACCAGGCCACGAGGGCGCTCCGGTCGGTGAAGAGGTTGAAGAGGATCACCCATAACAATGTGTTTTAGGGCTATGTCATCTAGTGCACCATCACGAATGCGAGCAGCTACCAACAGCCTACCTAAACGAATCACTGTTTCTGAGAAGATGAGCTGAGGCAAAGGCGCATTGGCTATATTCGCGGCACGATTGTAGAGATTGAGTATATTATTCGAAAGATCAGGTAAAAGGTTTGATAGATTCTGAAGCGAGATAATCCGGTTCCCAGGTGTGGATTGCCCCGCGGCTGATTCGAAATTATATGATGTTTTTGAAGACTTATCGGCAACAGGGTAACAAATAGGAGGAATCTATCGATGGTTTAGTAACAGCAATGTTCAATTGGGATGTTGGGCAAAAAAGGGAGGGAGAAAGGAAAACGCACCTGAAAATCCATGCCTGCCCACGCAAACATCAGCAGGCAGAGTAGGATCGACTCAAGTGCTTTGGCATGCCAGACATAATCACTGCACGCTCTAGCGTTGGATGCAGCCTCAACGAGTTCCTTTAAGGCATCCGGCCACCTCCCGGCCTGAAGAAAGAGAGTTCCAATAACAACACCTGCACGACCCTTGATCCGATTCTTAGTACGATCGGTAGCGCTCATGCTACTCACAGACATCCGCTCACGGCTATGTTCTTTGGAACTCGGCAAGGAGTTGGGCTTTCCAATAGAGTTGGAGCGGGTGGATAGTTGGATAGACCGGGTTATCTCATCGAACGTCGTTGGGGTTTCATGGTCACTTGGTATGGGCGAGCCTTGGCTAGAACTAAGGGGAGTTTCAGGCGTACCATTGGGATTAGATGGTAGCTGCGCAGGCATAGTCATCCGGTGAAACAATCTGTCGGTGGGACGTGGGCGTATATCTGGGCCACGATGTGGGCCCCAGGATGAGGCCTTTGGGGACTCGATTGAAGGTATGCTCTGCATAGTCCTCGCAAACCCGTCCAGCTCGGAAAGAAGCAGAGAGGTGATATCACATAGCACAGTCTTCATCGTAGTAGCTTTAGAGGCTTCAGGCCGAGGGATCCATAAGATATCATCTGGGCCGTTCAAAAGCTTGTCCACCTCTTCATGATCGAATATTAAGAGTTGATGTACCAAGGCTTTAGGGTTCCTCTCCCTGAGTAATCCTAATTCCTGTCGAAGTTGATCCAGTCCAGCCGGAGTGGGAGATGCTTCATCTTTGCCCTCAACAGTTGACTCTTCACTATTTTGTTCATTGTATCCATTTAATTCGGCCCCATCGGCTACGGCGATGATGACCAAAGGTTCTCGATGAACTTCAAAGGGAAACAACTCTAAATGCGATGTTGGAGGCACAGAGAAAGTAAGATCGTAGAGAATCATCCCTGTAGGGAACGCTAATGGGGAGAACATATCTATGATGAGAATCAGTCAATTACTGTAATCCTTTCTATGTGAGTAGAATCCAACAGCTACATCAAGAACAGAACAGCAGTGCCTACTTCGATTGGGCCGCGCATCAGGGCTAATGTCCCCCAGACGGACGACATTCTCCGCCTGTAGTCTTGCAGCGAAACTCAAGAATCGTGACCGTCTAATCTTTCCAATGGGAAGAAGCAACGCCCTAAGGCGCGCAGGCGCAATGGGAGAAAGAGGGTCGACACCCATAATGTCATTTGAAAGGATGCGGAGCGGAGGCAGTCGGCGGGATGCTCTGGACTGCTTCCAAAAGACAGATCGAACTTCCGGAAGTCATACGAGAAGAAAGCGATTAATATTGAGAAGAAAGAAGATAACCCGGAAAAGAAAAGAGATTATAGCCGGAGGTCATAAATAGACAACATAGAACAGTGTACAATCCAAAAGTGACCTTTTGGCCACGCTTGACCGAGAGGGACGATCGCCGCACTTCAGATTGAATTAAACAACAATACTATAGCGGAGTCGATAACAGCGTATTGGGTGTTTCTCATCTGCCGTAACCCGTTCCTGTCACGGGGGCGGTATGCCCGCTTATGTTATTTATGTAGGACCCCAGGCACCCACCTCCCTGTGAGGTCCGATAAGACTGATAAATAACTTTAACTCCGCTGTCTCTCCCGACGATAACTTTCACCAACTTGACGGTTCTATAGACTGCTTCCCTGCATATTCATTACCAGTCATTTCATCCTTATTGCCTATTACTCGACCGCACGGTTGTGTCATCTTCATATCTGTAGATCGTCTGGAGGACTTCTTAGAGATCTGTTTTGTTCACATTTCATTGTTATCGACAATACTAACCTATGCTTGTTTGAGTTGTTCCTTTGTTGAGCAACTCTTCCTCCTCCTTTTACCTTCCCAACCATATGCAGTGGCACCAATGAGAGGTTTCTCGCATGGTACGACCTTGATAGCATAATGACGCAGAATATAGATTTCAACGCGCTAAAAGCGCGCACGATGGGATCGGGCAATGACGAGGAGGCTGTGACGGTTGATACACGGGGGCTGATCTCGAAAGTGCTCGCGCGATACTCAGGGAAATGGTATGTATTGCTGTTCCTAAAGTACTGGGCTTAAGAACATTTACTAATTCATAAACAGGACAGTCTTACGAGAAATGATTCAGAATGCGGCTGATGCTAATGCTACAAAAGTGACCATAAAGTTCGAGACCTTACCCTCTACAGTGGTTCCTTTGCCTTCGCATGCCGATGACACCACATTGATTAAGCATACCATCTCTCATCATACTCTCAGGCGACTCTTGATATCAAACAACGGTTCTCCTTTTAGTGAAAAAGATTGGGCAAGATTAAAGCGAATCGCGGATGGCAATCCCGATGAAACAAAAATTGGAGCTTTTGGAGTCGGTTTCTACAGCGTTTTTGATGACTGTGAAGAGCCGTTTGTGTCGTCTGGGAAAGAGGCCATGGCTTTTTACTGGAAAGGGAATGCTCTCTATACTCGTCGATTACAACTAAATGACGCCCCAAATCCTGAAACGACATTTGTGTTAGATTACCGCAATGATACGTCTCCTGTTCCGTCTTTAATGGAGTTATGTCAATTCCTGTCTAGCAGTCTTACCTTCGTTAGCCTTGAGAGTATAGAGTTATGGCTAGACGACTGGAGCCTACTGCAACTTACGAAGAAGGCCGCCCCAAGCATCGATCTCTCAATCCCCAGAGACATCGAAACTAAGACACCTCAAGGTTTGATGAAGGTAGTTAACGTGACCCGTGAAGTCGCCCAGGTTGATGCTACGTGGATGCGGGCTGTTGAATGGAATCCACACGCCAATCTATTTCGCGAAGGACTTAGAGATACGGCAGGCTCTTTACGCACCTTTTTCTCTAGACTCACTGGCCAGGGTGGGCCAGAGAAATCGGTGAAGACTGAGAGCAGCCCCAATATCAACGATTCAGAAGACTTGACTAAGTCTTCTACTTCGTCGGTCTTTCTACACATCAATACTGCGAGCATTCAATGCTCTATAAGTCAATCCCTAAGCAGCGAGCTCGAACGCGCCACACGCAAGCCTCCGCCGAAAAAGTCTACATTAGCTGTATTAACACCTTCCTATGATACCACTTTGGCGTCTGGTGCATCGGGGTTGCAGTCAGACATTCTTTCATCGATTCTCCCATCTAAAGCCGGCAGAGTCTTCATTGGCTTTCCCACTCACCAAACGACGGGTCTCAATGCTCATATATCTGCGCCGTCTGTTATTCCGACAGTCGAGCGGGAGAGCATTGATCTCAACACACGATACATCAGCAAATGGAACCTTGAGATGCTCAGAGCAGCGGGCATTGTTTGTCGAGTGGCCTGGTCTGCGGAGATGGCCTCCATCAAGTCTAAGATACAACCCACAAAGTCCTTGAAAATTCGGAAGGATGACATAGTTGGTGTACTTCCCGAAGCTATTCATACAGCGAATCAGTTCGTATTCCGTGAATCAACTCCGTCGTCGGTCCTTGGCCAGACTATTGAAGATTCATTCTGGACGTGTAACAAGAATGCCTCTATTGAGGTTCTATCAACGTGTGGAATCATCCAAAGCCATCAAGCACGCATTGCTCCTAAAGATCTCAGTTTCATGGATTCCATTCCGGTTCTCCCAGACGACTTCGTACTAAATGCGAAGGATTTTGTCAGGAAGCTGACGGATTTTGGGCTTGTCACTGATATCACAGTGTCTGACATTAAACGTGAATTGGAAGCTAGTACGCTACAGTCTAGCCAAATCCTTGAATTCCTCTCCTGGCTCAGCCGAAGGGCTGTTTCAGGCCAACTCGACTCTCTATCTGTCCAGAGCCTTTTAAATGTTGCAGTGGCAAATGATGAGGATAGCAGCGGCACTGTATGCAGGTTACTTGTCTTCGCGGACATGACCAGCTATCTCAACCCTCAGCGGATACCAGTGGAACTGCCCTTGCCACCTTCCGTGATGCCCTTCAAGTACACCAAATCGCTAGGTAGGCAGGAACTAGAGTCTCTCGGTTGGACAGAATTGCAAACGGTTCCTTGGATTCACTGGATAGTGAGTAATGCTGGGAATCGGAGTGCTCTGCCAATTGAACAAGACATTACACAGTCTTCGTCCTTCTCTGCTCAGGTTTTACCTGTTATCTCGAAGCAATGGGACATTCTGAGCCAACCGTCGAAACAGAGTGTGATCAACCTGTTGCAAGCGCACACAGTGATGCCAACCAAGCTGGGCATGAAGCGGCCTATAGAAACTTATTTCTCCTCAGTCCGACTCTTTGATGATCTCCCTGTTGTCAGAGGCCTTAATAGTGTCAAAGAAAAGTTCCTGGCTGCTCTTGGCGTACGTAAGACCGTTGATCTTGGGGTCATCTTTGAACGCCTGTTAAGTACAACGGAATCTTCAGATGGGGGCAGCGTTAGCCAGAGGAAGTGGAGCCATGTCGACTTGATACGCTATCTTGCCTCCGTTCGCGATGACATACCCGTTAGCGATATCAAGAAGCTGAAGGATACTAGTATCTGTACTGCGGAGGCGACCAAAAACACTAATGATCCTACAAAAGACCACCGCAAACGTTATAAGATATATGAGCTTTTCGAGCCACATGACCCATTCAGAGCTCTTGGCCTTCCTGTGATTGAGTGGCCGGGCAAGTACCAGTCTACCAGCAACGAGGGTAAATTTCTCTCCACGCTAGGCCTGAGGAGCTTCCCATCCCCCTTCGAACTAATAAAAATTATGGCAAAGGCCGCGGCCGCCAAAGATTGGACCCTTCATGGGAAAGCTATGTCCTACTATATTGCCGAGTATCATAATAACGGTTACGCCGCGTTCAACTGCGAAGAAGTTACTGTTCCTTTTCTACCTATTGAGGGATCTGATAGTCTTAGCATTCCAAGTCAGTGCTTCACAGATGAAGCTGCTACCTTATTTGGTTTTAAAATCCTTCGGCATACCCTTCACTCTCATGCCCCTAAGTTAGGAGTCAAGCAACATCCAGCTCTAACTGAATGCCTGAATCATCTGCTTCGGCAGCCACCCTCTACTAAACGGGACGCGCGAGTGGCTTTCAAATATTTGGCTGGGAGAGTGTCGGAGCTTAAGCCGCGAGATATTGACCGAGTTAGCAACGCACAAATAGTACCTGTCTCAGCAAAGGATACTCCCGAGCATGAATCCAGTATACGCCGTGTAGCACCAAAGCTATGCTATCTCGGGGAGGGTGAAGATTACAGGGAAATCTTCGACTTTGTTGATTTTGGGCAAGAGGCCAACTTCTTTCTCATGGCAGTGGGTTCCAAGAGAGAGCCGACTAAAATAGAACTTGCGTACATGTTAGTGAAAGAGCCAGCCAGGATATCCTCGACATTTCAAAGTGCAGACAAGTATCTGAAGTTACTGAGAACGCTGGCCGAGAATATCTCTGTGCTAAAGAAAGACCGGGGACTCCTTAACGAAATGAGGTGCTCTGCGTTCCTTTTAGCGAGTAGAGATATATCCTCTCTAGCCCAAGGGGCTTCTGGAAAGGGGGGTCTCGTTGGTTCTGAAGACGATGATGACGAACAGAGCATAAAGGAGTGGACTTTGGCTGCAGCAAAGGACACGGTGGTGGTAGATGATTTCCAGAGTTTCAATCTGTTTAAGGAACATATTCTAGCTGCGCCTCAGGAGGAAACACTAGAGAACTTTTATCTTGCTCTGGGTGCTGTACCACTGAAAACTCTTGTTGAAGAACGTGCCAATTGGGGAGCAGTGGCCTCGGATCAACTACCTGCAGCAAAACTACAGAAGTTAATTCATGAGCGCTCAAGACTTTTCCTCCACGATCAACCCGCTGAAACCATACAGCACGACGTCAGATGGCTGGAAAAGAACCTTCGAGTCCAAGTCGTCCACTCGATATCTCTCACTCGCTCACTAAAAGGTCGTCGAGTTTCACATACCCAGAATCGAAGTGCCATTATCACCCGGCAATCAACGTCCTGGGTCTTGTGGATCTCCCCAGGCAAATATGACCTTTATGAGATAAGTCAAGCTCTCGTACACCTGATCCTTGTCCGGCCAAAGCTTCACTCGACTCTCACATTGGAAATGCTTCTTAAAACTGACTTGTTAGAGCTTAAAGCCCGTGGTTACAATGTTGAGCGCATTCTTAAGCAGAAGGCCCACGAGGCAAGAATGGCAGAGGATAGGCGTCAGAAGCAGTTGGAGGAGGAGCGACAACGGCTCCAGGAGAGGGAAGCCGAATGGGCGAAGGAACGGGCCCAAGCCCAGTTGCAAACACAAGCGCAACAAGCAGAAGCCAAACGACAGCCTTTGATGCCTGGGGATTTCCCTGACTCGCCCTCGCCATCCAGCAAAGACATCGGCCCTAGTTCACAGGAAGAAACATTAGAACAAAGCCAAGACCGGCGCCCACGGGGGCTTTTCGCCAATTTAACAAAACGCTTTGGGCTGGACAGTGGTCGACCAACATGGAACCCTCTTGGTGGGGATTCATCCCAGCCATCCGCAGAGTCTTCGAATAACGCCACACCCCCTCCCCCATATTCGGCCGAAGACCCACAAGGACCTCGCCCAGAACAGCCTGTGACCGTAAGCTCCCCGCATAGACTTCAATCAGAGCTTCTTTCCGCCATCCAGGCTTGTCGGCCTCACGGATCATCAGGCTTATACAGCCGCCCAGAAACGAACCAAGTCACTGAGTCTAAATCCTATTGTGATGAGAGACCCAGTCACGATCTGGAATTTGTGGCAACACTTCCCTGCGGTATCCATGCACTCTTCGTGAAGACACTTGCAGATCGGTCCAACTTTCTGGCCAAGAACAGCGCCGGAATTAACCTCTTTGCTTCGATGCTCATTGATTGCGCTAGTGTCTTCTCCCTACGTGCCGATATCCTTAGTGTCTTTTATGACCCAGGCGGAAAGACCATAGCGTTCAATCGAGCCGGTAGCATCTTTTGTAATTACTTCTACTTCCAACAATTACATGAGAAGAAGCTGCTTCAGAGTCCGGCTGCCGACCGGAGCGAAGCGCTGGTATATTGGTGGGTGATACTCTGTCATGAACTGGCACATAATCTAGTGGGAGATCATAGCTCCGCCCATAGCTTTTACAGGTACGAAGAGCACCCTATACGGTTATAGAATTTACCCCTGCTGATACCCTCTCCAGTGAAGGCTTCGTGGCTCAGTACTTCCCCAAAATTGCGACCAAGCTTGCCACCGTCAATATGCAAACGCCAACGCTGAATTCATAGCTTCTTCGAAGCTGATCAACCAGCTGGAGCCAAAAAAAGATTTCTGACGATGCATGATGGTGTTCTGCCTAATACAAGGCATGTTTTGTCTTTGATCCTCACGACAGGTATACTTACCCGACAAGCTCAAGCATTGGTCATCAACCGATGATGTATAGATGAATAGCGGAAAATACAATTTTCATAGAAATTACTTACCCGGGGGTCTCTTAAGCCGGCAGGATCTGGCAGGGCATATGAGCAGAGGAAGCTCGCTCTTGTGTATGAAGGGGTGGGTAAATTAGGGCTTGGCTTGCGCGGTGGTGGCAGATCAGGTGCACAAAAAAGGTGATTGCGGCGGAAGACCCATTTATTCCTCGTTCTCCATACGGGCGCCCGATTTAGGTTTTCCGGTGTTTGCCGCTCCGTCCCTGGATTTTATCTTAATTTTTAGGTAAAAGTGACCAGGTCTGGCAACCCCAAGTCTCTCAAAAACTTTGTGACTCAACCACTTCGTTCTCATTCTCTTTCTTTTTCTCTGTTTCCAAATCTTTCGGATCTCTATCTGATCTGCTTGTTGAAAATCTACTGACAATCTACAACATCTCCTTCGTTTGTGAGTCATGTGTGTGGTGCACTGAATAGAGGACTTTTGGAGTATCGCCACTTTGGGTTTCTATATTCATTCCACTATGAACCTCCGTTGACATTTAGTGCTCGAGCTTCATCTCATACACTGTGCTTGTTGCGGGTCGCTCTCCACTTTGTTTTACACATATCTTGTATTCTCGTTGTCTTTGTCTTTGCTCCCTGCTTTCTTTGTGGGGTTATAGAAGCTATAGTTCATCCATACGGCATGGCACCGTTACTAGGGAGTTGGGCCGCACCATCTGCCGGTGAGCCCTCTAAAGCTCACTTCCATACGTCTCCCCGAAAGAACATTCTTTATGTTGATGCATATGACTCCTTTTCTTACAATGTGGTCGCCATGCTTGAAGAGGTTCTGGGTGTCAAGGTCACTGTGATAATGATTGACTCCGAGTGGCCAGAAGGGAACAAGGCCGAATTTCTGCAATATTTCGAAGCTGTCGTTCTTGGGCCAGGGCCTGGAGATCCAAATATTCCACAAGATATTGGGATCATGAGAGATATCTGGGCTCTGAGTCACGCTGATTTGCTCCCTGTTTTCGGAATATGCCTTGGTTTTCAAAGTCTGTGTCTCCATCACAGCATTGCTATAGAGCGTTTGCCATACCCACTTCATGGCCGGGTATATCGCATATCAACGGCTGAAAAGGACATATTCAAGAACCTACAAGATGTGGAGGTCACTCTTTATCATTCTCTGTATGCAAAGTTGGACGATTCGCTTGAGGCAACCTTGACCAAGTACAGTGGCGAGCAGATCAAGGCCAATGCAGACTTAGATCTTCTGGCTTGGCTGCCCATCGGACAAGATAACGGTTCTGAAAAAACTATTATTCCAATGGCTGTGCGCCACAATGAAAAGCCGTTCTGGGGTGTTCAATTCCACCCAGAATCGTGCAAGTCGGACCGTGGAGTGTGCAGTGAACTACTAAGAAAGTGGTGGGAGATGTCCTTAGACTACAACAAGGAGCACGGGCGCGGCAGTTCCGGTGCTCTGCCAGAAGACATTATAAGACGCCCAAGCGATGCGACCTCACTTCCGGAGATAGCGTTTACCATGTTGAATTGGTGCGCGTCAACCTCGAGATCCTCAGCTTTCCGTTCACTCACTACCAGCAGGCTAAATGCTGAGTTTATATGTGAACGCCTAAATGCGCCTGATTCACCAACAGTGTTATTTCAGTCCAACGGCAAGTATAGTATCATATCAGTTCCGGGCCCTACGAGCTGGAGACTAGAATACTATGCCCAGACCGAGGCTCTCTTAGTGGAGAGATTGCAAGGACATTCCAATGGGCATACAGATTGCGGCCTTAAGAGGTCTTTGTCGGTGCATGACTTATGGGAGACGCTCAGATATCTCATGGACATGAAAAGGGTCGAGTCTGGAGATGATGCCGTGCCCTTTTGGGGAGGTTTTTTGGGCTATTTCTCATATGAGATGGGACTCGCATGTCTTGCTCGACCGAAGACTCATGACAATGACCATTATGGATATTTCCCCCCTCAAAACGGCGCTGCTACTACTGAACCAGCAGATGTGAGTTTGCTGTGGACCGAAAGAAGCGTCATCGTCGATAACGAAACAGGACGCATTACCATACAGTCAACGCGCAACGCCGATGATATATCGACTGGTTGGCTTGACGAAACGTTGCAATACTTGACTGAGCTTTCCCGTGTAGGCGTGCTTGAGAATCAGAACGCGAACCCTGATACGGGCTCTTTGGACACCATTCTAAGACAATGCGTGATACGTTTCCCCAACGAGCAAACATACAAGAAGCAAGTCGAAGCTTGTAAAGCCGAGCTTGAAGCTGGCGAATCATACGAGTTATGTCTTACTTGTGAAACATCAATTACCTTACCATCACCTGGCACTGACAGCGAGCGTGTTGCTTTCCCTTGGAAGCTATATAAACGCCTTAGGGAATACAACCCTGCAGCCTTCAGTGCGTATGCAAGATTGGGCAGCGTCAAGGTTGTCAGTAGCAGCCCTGAATGTTTCCTCAATTGGGACCGCTCTTTCACGTTAGAAATGAAGCCAATGAAGGGCACTGTCCGAAAATCGGCCAGCATGACTATGAAGAAGGCCAAGGAGATACTAGGTTCAACAAAGGAAATGGCGGAGAACTTGATGATCGCGGATTTGATTCGCCATGACCTTTACGGCATCTGCGGTTCTGGAGGTGTGCGTGTTGAGAAGCTTCTTGAGGTAGAGGATCACGGGCGTGTCTATCAGATGATTACTCATGTGAAAGGAGATGTCGATCCAAGTCGTCCGGGTTTTGCAGTTCAAAACTTGCCCCATCCACATTCGTCAAACATGTCTGCGTACGGGCTTACAGCCTTACAAAGATGTCTCCCTCCGGGATCGATGACTGGCGCGCCTAAGGAGCGTTCATGCATGCATCTTAGCTTGATCGAAGCTCGGAAACGTGGGATCTATTCCGGTGTTATGGGCTTCCTAGACCTTGGGGGCGGAGGTAGTTTCTCAGTCCTTATCCGCACGGCGTTCAGCTGTTCTGATGACAAGAACAATGAACAGACATGGAGGATTGGAGCTGGGGGAGCTGTGACCATTCTAAGCACTGCTGACGGTGAATGGAACGAAATGCTGACCAAGCTTACCACTGTTTGTGGTGTCTTCGCGCCGTCGGATCTACAGGCCTCAGGCAAGGTGTAATAGCATGACCACATTCTATCTCTTCTCCCTTCTCCTTCTTCTTTAATTTATTCGTTCTTTCTTGGTTCTTCTTGCCGAAGTCTACCTTTTTAGGTACATGTTCAACAACAATATTCAACAGTTGCGGGTTTAGATCATATGGGGTCAGATTCAACATTGAGCGTTGGGGTTTAGAGGCGTTTAGCTATTCACAAGGTTTTCACTATATAGTATCCTTGATAGATTTCATCAGTCCAAAAGGATACCCTGACTCATGCTTACTTGTTTTATGGCAAGGTTGGTTAAGAGTCTAGACATGAGCTTACGAAACTCGCGCGGATAGAACTCCTATTAGATAAACAATGCAAACAAGTCAAACATCGCTTTTATTTCCGCGAAGGACAATGAATACATCATAGTCTCCATTGCACTTAGATATACACAGTCTGGTCTTGAGGTGTAGACTTTACCATTCGTATTCTGGCTGCTGTTGTATAGGCTGGTATTTCTTCAACAGTCTGTCAACAATAGAGATCATCTAAGCTACTTCATGGCGAGTGCCCAAGATGGCTCAATGGAGGAGATCCTCTGGCGGTCGCCCGCGCACGTCCAAATGATGGGAGGCTTCCTCCATTCTAACAATAGTGAGGAGATCTTCCTTTTTGAGCTTTTTATCTCACTTCCTTTTACTTGAAAACACTTGTTAATTAAGGGACAGTCTTGTTTTACTTCGCCGAATCTCCATTCTTCGACGCTACATCTAACAATGCCTCACTTGCCATCCAAGCCAACTACAACGAAACACTTCGCCATTTCGTTGAAACCCGAGAGGCCTTCGAAGGCCGCTTGAAGACCATGCAGGGATTAGAGTTCGTGGTCGCTTATGATCCTTTGCAGGCTGCTGCACAAACAGAGACCAGCTTTGCACATGAACCATCTAACATCTGGGTGATCCGGAAACAGACAAGACGGAAGCGAGCTGGGCTGGATGATGAAGTGGCAGTCCTATCCACTTACTTTGTAGTGGGAGATTGCATCTATATGGCCCCATCTGTTGCAAGTGTCGTGGGAAATAGACTAGTATGTAAAGTAAGGTCCTCTGTATGTGATCTAGTGACTGACATTCCACGTCACAATAGCTTTCTACAGTTACCTCACTCACAAGTCTCTTAAAGACTGCATCGTCACTACCTAGCTTTACACCGTCACATGGACACACGTACATGCCGCCCGCACCCAAACCGACGGATAGCAGTCAGCCCGGAGCTCAATCTCAGCAAAGCAAGGAGAACACTCCGATGCCCGACGCGGACTCCACGAAAGCTCTCTTGGTTGGGCCACAAACCGCCAACGCTGGGGCAATTTTCCAGGACACGAGGACTTTCGCGGAGTCGTTCAGTCTTCTCGCACGATATGGTGAGGAATTCATGGATGAAAATCCACTGGTCGGAGAGCCGGGATCATTTATCCTATCCAAGTCTGGTGATACAGATCGAGGGGCTGCTTCCAAACAACCACCGCATATTAGCCGTCCAGGCAGCATCCCAGGTAGGGTTGGAACACCTCAAGTCAAGGTCGACACGCCTGGTAAAACTCCCGAGAAAGGAGCCACCCCGTCGGCCTCCGATGACAATAAGTTACGAAAGAAGAAGGCCAAAATTGGGAGTTGAGTGGATAGACCCAAAGATTTATAATACCCCCCTATTTTTTTACTGTCTTAGGAACATGGTAATGTATATTCCATTGGCCCGCCCATAGTACATAACTGATGTAAGGATTGTAAGCAGAGAATCAACTCGTAGCTAGGAATGTATCCCGCGATACTAGGGGGCGCAGTATTCTTTTCACATCCGGCAGGTATGTCCACATTTTTGAAAGCTGCCGGCCTGAGTCGATGGTAGTGAAAGAGAGCGAGACCAGCAGCACTCTCAATAGAGATGTAACAGAATGACGAAATTCACGGGTGGTGATTCATTGAACTCCATGTTCCCAGACCCCTTACATACCTCATCCTTATCCAACATGATAATCTCTTGTTGAAACCTCTGTACCTTTATATATATAGATGCTCATATAATTAGTCCTAGCGGGGGCTCTGCTCAAGAATATTTGCTTACTTCTCTTTTCTCTCTTCCCTTGTTCCGTTAATCAGTTGACTCCCCTGTGTCATACCGGATTAATAACATTCTATAAGTTATTCATATACAATTAATATCCTCTACACATTTATATATATATATATACGCTAGTAACCATGGCGAGTGTTCCGCAAGATAAACCTGCGGTTGTCTGTGTATTGTGAGTGAATCAACCCCTCCCCCACCATGATCCGCGGAAAATCGCAACAAATGACAATCATATAATCCGTACTGATTATCAATGGAACTATGTAGCTGTGGCTCAGTCTCCGGTAACAACTCCGTTCACCTGGAGACAGCCCGAGCCCTTGCACACGAGTTTCACAAGAACAATATCCAACTTGTCTACGGCGGCGGCACAGCGGGCCTCATGGGTGAATTGGCCCGCACCCTCGTTTCTCTTTCCGGGCCCCAAGCAGTGCACGGTATTATCCCCCGAGCCCTGGTCAAAGTCGAGCCCGGCTATGACAATGCGCAAGAGGAGAGGAGCCCTTCCGCCGTTGTAAGCGGGAAAGAAGCAGAGCGGGTCGTCAAGGAGCCTATGGGTAAGATCGGGACGCTGAAGGAGTCAGAGTACGGGTATACCACCATCGTCCCAGATATGCACACGCGCAAGCGCATGATGGCTGAGAAGGTCCGAGAGGGTGGTCCGGGATCGGGCTTTGTGGCGCTGGCGGGCGGGTTCGGAACTATCGAGGAGGTCATGGAAATGACTACCTGGAATCAGCTGGGAATCCATAAGCTTGGCGTGGTGTTGCTCAATGCCAATGGGTATTGGGATGGTGTGCTAGCGTGGGTGAAGAACTCAGTCCACGAAGGCTTTGTCAGTCCTGAGAACGGTGAGATCTTGGTTGAGGCCAAGGATGTCAGTGAGGTTTGGCCCAAGCTGGTTAGTTACAAGATTAGCAATGGGAGGATGCAATTGAATTGGGGAGAGGAGTAGGCTGGCTGACTAGCCTACTGACGCGAGAGTTCAGCTTATACTCGGCATGAAGGGTTATCAGCGTCGGTCATAGTTTTAGAGGCTACCCCCAGTTAGAACTGGGTGATAGAAGGAAGAGTACAGGGGAAGGACTAGAGCTCCAATTACGATTTCATGACATTAAACAATGCACTGCGTCTGGAGAGTAAACGTCGTATTATCCCGATTTCGTCCTAATGCCTGCGTATAACAATCCGAGAAAAAAAGGAGCTGCTGCAAATCTCCAGCATTGCAATGACGAATATTTTCATATCTATGGGCGTAACCTCGAAACCTACGAATCGACCTCCATCGTCTCCTCTTCTTTCGTCTCTCCCGACTCCACAGCCTCTAACAGCGGCACGAGTTGTTGACCTTCATAAAGCTTGAAGCTCTCAATCTTCCCCTTTCCTTCCTCTCCAGCAAGACCCACTACACCGACAGAAGTGTTATCAACAGTCAGTTCTTTATCCTGAGACAAAGTCTCCTTGAGTGCCCGGAGGCCATGGGTAATGAGCTCATCACGAGTACTGTTTGTAATCTTGTCCAGGTTCCGCTCCAAATAAGTCCGCGCCATCTGCGAACGAGCTCCGATGGCGCAGGCCAGCATTTCATGAATCATACCGGATGGCTGGAACTCGAATAGATGGGGACCAGCTTCGTCGACGCCAGCGACGAGCAGACCGACACCGTACGGCCGTTTACCGTAGTGCTGAGTGTTCGTTTGGGCGCGGTCAGCGATCTGAGTAACGATGCGGTCCACGGGGATTGGACGGCCGTAAGTCATTCTGGAGCCGAGTGACTGTTGCTTCATGTAGTTGGAGAGCACACGAGCGTCAGATGCAAGACCGGCGATAGCGATGCCCATGTGCGAGTCGATTTCGATAATCTTCTTCTGGTACGAGGAGAGCTCTTCGGCATTTCGCTATAGTCATCCAGACAAATTTTGCTCATGTTAGCAAGCCGCCCACGGTTTGTTTCTCGACAATCCAACTGTTGATGGTATTTCGAACCTTTAGGCCGACCAGAACTGCATGTGTCTTGTTAACCAGCCCCACCACGACAGATCCCTGTTTGACTGCTTCTTGCGCATATTCTACCTGAAATATCCGACCCTGCGGGGAGCTGTCCGAAGTAAAGAGATCAGTGATGGAGCTTCTCCAGATGGGACGGGGAGCTATACAAGGTAACCGCATCGTTATCGTAGTTGTTCCTGAACATTATGAAAGTTTAGAGAAAGGAATAATCGGGAGCGAGGATAAATTGTGATATGTAAATACTGGCAGAGAGAGGGGGGGACGGGGAGGTATAGTTGATGGGACAAGAGCTGGGGAGGAGATACTGTAGTAGGCAGTCAGACTGACGCGGTGACCAACGCAATTACCAAAGCTTCCGCTTGCTTGATGGAGGACTTGCCGCCTTGCCGCCTGAGGCACCAATGAATTGTAGCTGCCGCCTTGCGGTTCATCCAACGTCACCTCAGCGACTACATCGGCATCGGCCATTCCGACTACTACTCGATCAAACGTCTCCATGCTGAAGGAGCGTTGCCTTCAAATCAAGCTCCACTAACTCGCCTGAGGTTATACCAGCTCGAGCTCCGTTTGCGCTACGAAATACCATTATATCTGCTTTCAGTGTCTGGACCTAGACGGTCCTGTTGCTCCGCATCATGACGGCCGGCCTCAAGACAATTATCGCACTGTCGTTCGTATGTGGTCCATCGACGTGATTGTATACTGTGTATTTGAAACAAAGAAAAGGATATTACTAACATCTTTCTTTCATCACTCAGGTCCTTGCCATTGGCTTCCTACTCGTCATTCTTTCCTCGGCACTTTGGCACAACTTCTTACCGTTGATTGTTGTTGCGACCTACGTTGTTGCTCCCCTACCCAACTGGATCTGCTCACGATGTGCGAACCCAGATGATTTTATGGACAGCTCGGGAAATGCTGCAGCTGATTTTGGTCGTTTCTTAACGGGTTTCCTGGTCTTAATGGGCATTGGTAAGTTGTCCCGAGTTCAAGTGAAACATGTTTAGCCATGATCGCGTGTCGAACTCTAGCGTTCATAAACTAGCTTTTTTTGGGGTGGTGGTCTTGTTGCTAATTCCGATATTCTATAGCGCTCCCAGCTGTACTTGCGCATAGCGGCGCAATCCAACTCCCGGCGATGATCATGTCGATTCTTGGCGGCCTTTTGATTTATGGAACAATTATTAGTTTCTCCATGTTTTTCAAGGAGCAGGAGGAGTTTTGAGTCACCATGGGTTTCAGCTAGTTAGGGTGAAGTCACTCAGATGCGCTTGGTCGCATCTGATTTGCCAATATACTAGACCTACGAAGGCTATCTCCTATTCACCGGGCCATGGGTTTCTTTATGAAACACCTTTTTGTTTTGTCGTATGGTGAGAGTCCTTTATGTGAAATTTGCCGCGAATTCCAGCCTCTAGTTTACTTTTATTCTGATTGAATGATATGATTGATGGACTATAGCTGCTATGAGGTTATCTAGAGGGTTCAAGGGAGACGGGGAGGTTTGAGGTCCCTGACGGAGAGCATCCTAATGGGTGCCGTAAGCTACTACTCTGCACATGTAAATGCTAACATGCCTGGCAAGCGATATATCACGTGATTACGTGCCGCTTTTCCAAGGCGCGTCGTGTAATTTACAATAAAGCAGTCGAAGAAACGCTTGCTACTTAAGCTGACCGAGCTGCCCTTTTCTTAAAGATTCGGTATATTTATAAGATGTGAAATTTTAAACTAGGAGTGTATATCTAAAATGAACATCTGGTCTGGTAGTATCGTACTAGATGGACAATCTCAACTTCGAGGTGAGGCGGCCGATCAATCTCGGTCTACCAGCTACTAAGATCTATACAGGCCTGCAACTAATTGACAGATCCTCGAATTGGCACTCTGATATACCAAGGGACTCAATGCTGAGTCTTCGTTGCTTTGTGAACCCAGCTTTAATACCATTATATGCCCGCGTTGGCCCAAGCCTCGAATTGCACACAAATAATACGGAAACATCGCAATGGCTAAAAGCCAAATTACTTGGGGGAGTTTGGCTCGAAGAAGAGGACATGGATACGCTTCAGACAGTTCAGTGCCCTGTCAGCCTTCTTGTGAGTGTCGATTGCACGATACGAACAAAGACAGGATCAACCACCACAGACCTAATAGTGTACGGCGTCCTGTCAAGCGCAACGTCACTCAAACGTCCTCCGACTCCTCCCGTGTCCTCTTCGGCAAGCTCTGATGAAACTGCTCTGCGAGCTATCAGACAAGAACTGAGAATATATGCCATTCCCATCTCCTCATCCCTTATCACCAGAGCGCGTGCACTCCCAACATCGCAAATTACGAGTGAACTTCTTGGACATGAAACACTTGGAGAATTCCTTCCAGACATTCGTTCCCCGAGCCCTAAGCGTAAGCGGGTGGCGACATTGTTTGAATCGGTTACACAACATCATAAGAGGGTGCGTCAGAAAGGAGGGGAGGGTGTATCTCAGTTGATGGCACACTCGCAATTTCAGTCATCATACCAGTCACAGAATCTCCGCATCAAGCGGGAGTCTGAGGAACCCAGTCTTCCCTTATTAGACCGGATTGCATCACAACGCTCAAGATCTCTCTCCGTTGGGGCGAACCTACACCCTAGCAAACCTTCAGAGTTTCGTACGGAGCCTCCTAGGCCCGGCAGTAATCGGGGGCATCCGCGTGAGTTAATCAAGAGGAATACGCCCAATCCCTTCATCGAATCCTCTTTGCGAAAAGAGAGAGAACCCTCACCGGCATTGCCATCATCTGATGGAAGGCTTGAGCTTTCATCTGCGCCCAAGGATGCCGAAGACGTCATTCTCGAAAACAAGAACACAATCTCTCGTACGATATTAACGTGCATGCGGCTATATGGCTTCAACCGCTCGACGACGCGGTCTGGGTCTTCGAGCAAGAACCCGAGTAGTCACGATACGCTTCCCTCTCAAACTGAAGAAAAGGATCATCGCATTGCAGCAGCAGCCGCACCTCTGGCCACGCCAACCCCAAGCACGGATGAAGATGAGTTTAAGGCGATGTATCATGCGACTTATCGTGCATCCATCTTCGCCCTACGGAAGTATTTGAAAGAAACGCCTGTCAGTCAAGGCAGCTCGAAATATTTGCCGCCTTTGCTGGAAAAAGGAAAGGCAATGACGTATATTGATGAGTTCTTGAGATTATTCTGTGAGGAAAACTGAGCCTGTCTGGTACGGCTGAACGAGACATGACGTTACGATGTATATAATCCTATTTACCTAGACAAACAGCAATATGAGTAGTTAAGAGAGCTGTTGGTCATTATATACTATATTGCCTCCTTTTTCAAGCAACGAACAAAACCACCATGACATGAGTATCTGAACTCTGTAGACACTTAAGAAAGTTCTCTCAGTACATGGGCTTTAGCAAGAGAGGCTATGACGGTATCGGCTTTGCGATTTTCCGACCGCCGAAGTGCATCATCGCCAACCTTCCCGATAGCTACAGAAGATCCGAGATCCATCCGCATATCAAGTTTACCTCTGTTGGTTTACAAAACAGCTTACACTTTATCGGAACCTTAGACCGCTACGCTATGGATGTCTCCAACAACCGTCTTTTCCGGTTCTCCAAGCCGGAATGGTTAAACAACAATACCGTCCGCAACGCAGGCGTCTACACATCGGGAGCGTTGGTGAGCTTATCCACCCGTCCTATGTCAAGGCGCAATCGCACTGACGAAGTCTACCAAAGTTTTCTCTCGGTTTTTTCTTCTTAGTTGATGCAGCTGCATTCTCTCATAGCTCACGAAATGGATCAAACGTGCATGTCAAATTTGTCGACTGGATCCCCGGCATTTGCTCTGCGCTCGGAATGCTTGTTATTAACTCAATCGAGAAGTCGCGGCTGCACGCAGATAGCTGGAGCTACAGTGGAAGCGGTGTTGCGTGGAAAGCGCGGTTTGTACTTTTCCTTGGGTTTGCACTCTTGGCTGGCGGTTTGGCAGGCAGTGTGGTTAGTATCCCTTTGCAGATGTCCCCAGGATAATGCTGCATATGCGCAAAATGCATACGTCCTCTGTCGTGAAGGCATAATGATAGCTAACACTTTCAACAGACGGTCATGGTCCTTAAATACCTCATTAAACAATACCCACTGCAAACGTTATACTTTGGAATCGCCAATGTCGTTGCGAATGGACTCGTCATGCTGAGGTATGCGCTTCATATCTGCTATTTATGGGACGGGTTACTGACTGCTTTGCTCGGCAGCACGATTGTTCTCTGGATTTCACAGAACATAGAAGATGATTATACCTACAACCTTGCGTTGTAATAACTGATGGAGTGGCACTCATTTGGGATTCTATCATGATTAGCTGTTTGTCTACTCCGTATCTTTCCCCATTTATTCTTTCGAGTGGCTGGCGTAGTCGCGATTCATATGCACTCTAGTCTTATGTTATGATTTTGTTCGTGGGATGCCTCTATGGCCAATTACACATTTGCCATTCCCTTAGGTCTTCTACTCAAGGTGACCGCATACGTACGAGGCCCGGGCCCTCGCCAGGAGACAATGAAGCAGAAACGGGTGTCGTAGTGCATTCAGGCAACAACATATTTTGACTCTGTAGATGCATACGCCGTTTGGGCAACGACTTACGCATAACAATTTAAGTGCTACATAAAGCGGTCGCATTTACTTCAGCTAGCCGTAAAGAGTTTTATTATTTACATATGCCCTTGTAATATGCGGTTCCATTGAAGCGCACAGTCTTCCAGCACCCATGCGTAACCTAAGCCAAGTCTGGCTACGAACACATGAAGCACGATTCAAGCCCGTACAAACGTAGCCTTGAAGTGAAGAAACGGGATATTATTCCCAAAAATAGATCGATGGGAACCTATCACGGCAACCCGGCATTATTCGTCGTCATTTCAGGTCAACAGTCTCGACAGGAAGTCACTAAATGAGAGTGACAGCAATCGCAGTGGATAAAGCGTCTGTCTTGGAGTGAGCCCATACAACCGCACGTACGAGTAACCTCGCCGCGTCAGTAGTAAAAACGCGCCAGAGCAAGGCATTGGACATTCAAACAACCGTATGCACGAATGAGCCCTAAGCAGACGAAGGAACGGCGTGCGCCCGCAATCTATCCATGATGGCATCCACAGCCTCCATGTCTCCAGCATCGACCTTCTGCCCCCGGGGATATCCCTCAGGCAGGTGCTTTACCAACTCATCCATAGCAGGCTGGTAGTTGCGTACAGCCGACGAAAGAGCGAACACAGCCTTCTTCCGCGTAGCGGGGTTCGAATCCGTAGTCGACATAGTGACTAGCTTAGGGACAGCGTTGAAGACGACAAGCTTATCCTGGGCCTTCTCGTTATTCTGCACAGCGGTTCCGATACACCACGCAGCCATGCGTCTCATCTCTGCTTCCTCGTGCTGAAGTAGTTCAACCAGCGGTGTCCACAAGCCGAGGGGCTCGAGGTTGTTTGCGTTATCTATAGACTCGATGAGCTGTTCGAAGTTGTCGAATGCGATCAGTTTGTTCTCGAGATCAACTTCATCGGAGTGCAGTGCTTCCATAGCGGCTTTCATTAGGTCGGCGTCGGAGGGACCGCCGAAGAGAGCTGACAGCATCTCCGGGGTGAGACCGCGGGCAGTGGAATCAGCAGCATTGTTGGAGGCATTGGGGTTGTCGGATTGTTGAGTAGTGGAGTTTTGGATACTCCATTTGAGGAGGTTGTTCATGTTTGCGTCCATACTGGGCAGGCTCTTCCTCGGCTGGATTTTGGGGTGTTTAAAAAAAAAAAAAAAAAGGAAACGAAAAGAAAGGGAAAGAAATTCAATTGAGTATAATTCGTACGAGGATTATAAGCAAACTAAATGAAAATTTGTAGTAGGAATAGTTGGGGTTGAGTATATCAAGTTCTATCTCTTTTGTCTTATGAATAATCGAACAAGAAAAAAGAATATTTCGGAGGGGCAATTCAGCGGCGTTCTCGATACGTCCAGATGGTTCAGGAATCTTCCCCGCGACTTGCCCGATCGTACAGATTACCACCACAACAAACCCTCAGACGTATACATCCTACGTCCGACAAGAAAAAAAAGCCGAAACGCATCTCGCATCTATTAGTTCACGAGTTGACCACAATGGACCGCCTCTTCTGTTTCATACGGAGATGGTATCGGAATCCGATAGCTATCAGATCTACCCCTCCATGAACTTACCTCAGGTACGCGGCGGCTATGACTGATCGTTATCATACAACTAGTAGGCCTGAGATAATAAATCTCCTTCCTCCCCACAAGCAAGGCAGATTCGTGCAGACTCGTGCAGACTCGTGCAGACCCGCTTATACGATACGAATACGGAGGGAAGTGCACGCAATGCGTCCTGGAGCTTCTAGTCACTACCCTTCCTAGAGATGGTTACGCCAGCATAGGGGTCAGGGTAGCCCCCTACTTATACTAAAAGGAAATGCCAATCTGGTGTACTCACGCTGATTAGGAATAATTTTGATATGTTCACTTTAACACGAGGGTATGACAATGGGGCCAAAGGAACCTCTGTCCATCAGCATATGGGCATAGAAATAAATGGGATCTGATGATATGCTATATAAACATAACTACTAATACAGTACAGTACATAGATAACTAGTTAGATCGTCTCACCCGCTTACATAATGGATGTTCCTCGCACAAAATACTACTACCCCGCGATGGATTGTCAACCCCGCGGACGCTGTCAGTTGGTCCATTGTGAAGCTGCTGGTATGGGTGACGACCGTAATTACGAGAATAATTCAACAGTGATCGACCGACTTCTCCCGGGAATTGGGCACTGGTATTGGTGCTCATGAGAATCTCCTCTGAATGGATGAAAAGGCGGTAAGGCAGGAATTACAGCATAGTAGGTACTATGTATGTACGCACACATGCAATGGAAGATAATGTATGGATATGACTGCTATTGGTATCGTCATCTATCAAACCTTCGATGGGCTTGAATTATCTCCCTTAGAGACTTATTAAAGATCAGCAATAAGTCTGACATTCAGAGACCCCCACAATCTTCTAGACCCTAGACAAAGGTGATTCGCAAGAAGAACGTTTAAATTAAAAAAAAAAAAAAAAAAAAAAAAAAAAAAAAAAAAAGGGGCAAAGGAAAAAAAAAAAAAAAAAAAAAAAAAAAAAAAAAAAAAAAAAAAAAAAGAAAAAAAAAAAAAAGGGGGATTCCAGTTAAAAAAAAAAAAAAAAAAAAAAGAGGGGCAAAGGTTCAAAGGGATTGTGCTCGTAAAGAATCTGGAAGCCTGGAATTGACATCGTCATCATGTCTAGAGCTTATGGTGATAACCGACCCTGATTACTTTTGTGACCCTGGTCGCCGGGACGCTATGGGCTGAACCATTCGTAAACAGCCACAGGATCTGCCCCACGAGGATGCGCAAGTGGTTTTGCCATCCAGCAGTGCTTTAAGGGAAAAAGGACACCTCAGCTGGTATCCTTCCCGAACCGTTCTTACCTTGAAGGTTACGATAGATGGAGTTCGGGGACGAAACTGTTGTGGAATGGTGATAGAGGAAGGAATGGAAGGATTATATACAGTCCCTACCAGCATACATTTTCCTTCTATTTCTTCTTTTGTTTTAAAAGAAGAATTTATAAAATCAGTCCGGAAGTGGATTGCAACTGTTCCAATTCTCTCGCTCTTGTTCGTACCGGAAATCTGTTACGGTCCATTACTGATACAGTGTGGCGGTGACAGCAGTTGGGCCCAACGGCACCACGAAAAAACCCCTATTTGCCGCCTGATCATAGAACAGCGTGGTCCCGTATAGTCCAATTTAGGCTTACCCACATACGCTCACCTAGCATGCTCTCTAAGGCCACTCACTTCCCTTTACCCCCCTAATACCTAAATTTACCGCCAACCTCTCCTTTTCCTCATTCTCCTCCCCTCCCCCTTCCCTTTTCTGCGACTACCTGCTTTTCTTACTAAATACGCTCGACCAGTAATTCTGCTCCGTCTCCTCCTCCACCCACACCTCAACCAACTTACTTCCACCACACTTGCTACCTCTCTCCCTCTCTCACTCACTCACTCAACTTGACCTTCATCACCACCTTATCCTCTCCTCTTTCTCGTCCCTAGTTTCCCACCTTTTTTAATAGTTTTTTTTTCCCTTCTCGTTTCCTTTTTTTTTCTTTCCCCCTCGTAGTAATCCCATTCAGTCATCATGGAAGGTAAGGTTTCTGCCACCTCAGCGCCTTGCGTCTAGCTCGTTCGCTTGCTGTTCTCTTCCCATCCCCCTTCCGTCACTCTGTCCGACCGTTACTGATATCATCTTGTGTCACTCGTATAGAGGAAGTTGCTGCTCTCGTCATTGACAATGGGTATGTTATTGTTGGTTTTTGATGGTTTTGTTGATGGAATCCCCGTGTTTTCCATCCCATCCCGAGCAAGAAAACACCAGCTGCCGGCACCGGTCGCACCGATCGAAGATCACTTTCGCGGCCCAGCTTCTAGCTCTTATGCTTCCTGGAATCGCAATGACGAGATGGATTTTCTTTCTCTACAATCCGTAAACGTGACTTGGCCCCTATACTGACGAAATTGCTCTTAGTTCGGGTATGTGCAAGGCCGGTTTCGCCGGTGACGATGCTCCCCGTGCTGTCTTCCGTAAGTCAACCCCCCGCATTAGCCTAATACATGCCCCTCCCGCACTCGTCGTCCTTTTCCAAGTCTTCAGGTATAGCCATTTGCTGTGTCCTCGCAGTAAATAAGCACCGTCTGGATGGATCAACTGTGACGCGTGGCCCCACATGATGAACTCGATTTACTGACTTGAATCTTAGCCTCCATTGTCGGTCGTCCCCGTCATCATGGGTAATTATCCTCCGACCCTCCAGATAGCTACTCCAGAGCGATGGCCACTGACGATGTATCAGTATCATGATTGGTATGGGTCAGAAGGACTCTTATGTTGGTGATGAGGCACAGTCCAAGCGTGGTATCCTCACCCTCAGATATCCGATTGAGCACGGTGTCGTCACAAACTGGGATGACATGGAGAAGATCTGGCATCACACATTCTACAACGAGCTCCGTGTTGCTCCTGAGGAGCACCCGGTTCTCTTGACCGAAGCCCCTATTAACCCCAAGTCCAACCGTGAGAAGATGACCCAGATCGTCTTCGAGACCTTCAACGCCCCCGCCTTCTACGTCTCCATCCAGGCCGTCCTGTCCCTGTATGCCTCCGGTCGTACCACCGGTATCGTTCTGGACTCTGGTGACGGTGTCACCCACGTTGTCCCCATCTACGAGGGTTTCGCCCTCCCCCACGCCATCTCCCGTGTTGACATGGCTGGCCGTGATTTGACCGACTACCTCATGAAGATCCTGGCTGAGCGCGGTTACACTTTCTCCACCACCGCCGAGCGTGAAATTGTCCGTGACATCAAGGAGAAGCTTTGCTACGTCGCCCTTGACTTCGAGCAGGAGATTCAGACCGCCTCTCAGAGCTCCAGCCTCGAGAAGTCCTACGAGCTTCCTGATGGCCAGGTCATCACTATTGGTAACGAGCGATTCCGTGCTCCTGAGGCTCTCTTCCAGCCTAGCGTTCTGGGTCTGGAAAGCGGTGGTATTCACGTTACCACCTTCAATTCCATCATGAAGTGTGATGTTGATGTCCGTAAGGATCTCTACGGTAACATCGTCATGGTATGTTTTTCTACTCCTGGTTTCGGGTCCATTCCAGAGTGTAGCACATCACTAACAATAACTTAGTCTGGTGGTACTACCATGTACCCTGGTATCTCCGATCGTATGCAGAAGGAAATCACCGCGCTTGCCCCCTCGTCTATGAAGGTCAAGATCATTGCTCCTCCTGAGCGTAAATACTCCGTCTGGATTGGTGGTTCCATCTTGGCTTCCCTGTCCACCTTCCAGCAGATGTGGATCTCCAAGCAGGAGTACGACGAGAGCGGTCCTTCGATCGTTCACCGCAAGTGTTTCTAAGGTATGGTTCACCTGGATGCTTCCTTGAATCCAACCCTCATTGACTCCCCTTTGTAGCTCTTGCGCATGATTAGTCTTTTTCGTCGTATTTTCCTGTATTAAAATATCAAACGGGGACTGGCGACATGCGGGCCTCTCTGACTCGCACTAGGAGGAAGATCGCCTGAAAAAGGAACTTTGTTTTAGCTGTGGAATAGAGATGGTTTCTTTGAGACGCTTGTCGCTCGATGCGGGCGCTTTCGCTGGCAGTAAGTTGTTCCTGAGAGCAAGAAGGGGAAGAGAAACGTAGGTGAAGGATGTACATGGGTCATGTGGATGGTGGGGTGAAAGCTCTATTTCATATAGTTCTACGCTCGTGTTTGAATCCTTATTTCCATACTGGACCCTTTTCTCTAACGAATTCTCGCCTCCGGGCTGGCTACGGTTTTAAAATGCTGTTGAAACATGATTATTCTGGCCCGATTCACGCCGGGCTTAACTTCAAATTGACTGTGCCTTGTCACGATTGTCGCGTTTTGCTTCATAGGGCCTATGTAGACCTCGCAGACAGCCCTGTATCATCTACAGCGCGCTCCGGCCAAGAACCAATATACCACTGGTAGGTCGCTTGCGGCCCAAGAACACAAGCCATCGTAGTACAAAACATGATGTCATTGCCATCTACAGACCAGTCTGGGCCCCCTTAGTAAGAAAGCTGTATGTATAACTGACTTGTCTGATATTCTTGATGGGCTAAATGCCTCATTGGTGATTGGACAGAAGTCTTCGAGTTAGTCTAACATCTATATAGACTGACGTATGCATAGTCTGTTCACTTTTAATATTCTCATCTGTTTTGGTCTTGAGCTCATCCATCGTCGCACGGGGCAGTAATCAGAATAAAGATAAAAAAACACCAGGAAAAAGAAAAGAAAAGAAAAACCGATGGGGTAAATCATCACATATTACTGAATGGAGATACAACAGTGCATCTAAGTGTCCCACGTCTCCAATCCCTTGAGGATACATCCTTCCTCTCCCTCCTTCTTGGTCTTGAGCTCACCAACCTCGTAGACTGTTTCTCCCTCCTTCTGCAGCAGATCCTTAACTGCGGCCGCGGCCTCCTTCTCAACAGCAATGATCATACCCACACCGCAGTTGAGCGCACGCGCCATCTCAGTGGCATTGACATTACCGTTCTTCTTAAGCCAGGCGAAGACCGGCGGAAGCTGCCAGGCAGAGACGTTGATATGCGCAGTCAGCGTCGAAGGTAGCATACGAGGCACATTATCAACCAGACCGCCACCAGTGATGTGGGCAAGACCCTTAATGGCTGACGAGAAGTGGCCGGCAGTCTTGTTGCTGGAGGGGATGGAGAGCGCTTTCAGGAGAGGCTTCACGTAAATGCGGGTCGGGGTAAGGAGGGCACGGCCGAGGGAAAGAGGTTCGTTGCTGGAAGGCATCGAGAAAGGAGCTGGGTCGTTGTAGTTTAATCCAGAGCGTTCGACAATCTTCCGGACGAGAGAGTACCCGTTCGAATGAGGACCGGAGGAAGCCAAGGCAAGGAGAACATCGCCATCTTGCATAGCGGAGGTCTCTGGAAGAATAGTACGGGCATTGTCTCCAGTAGTGTTAATCGCACCTACGGCAGCACCCACAGCATCATAGGTGTCGTCAATGAAGAGGCCAGGCATTTCAGCAGTCTCACCGCCAATGAGAGCACATCCGGCCTGCACACAACCATTGGCAACACCAGTGACGAAGGCGGAGGCTGTGTTGACGTCCAATTTACCGCAAGAATAGCAGTCGAGGAAGAATAGGGGCTCTGCTCCTTGGACGACAAGGTCGTTGACGTTCATGGCTACAAGGTCAATACCCACCGTGTCGTGGACCCCCACGGTGTGTGCGATCTTAAGCTTGGTCCCAACACCATCGATGGCTCCAATCAATGTAGGGGAGTGGGCGTGGTAGGCAGAGTTGGCAGCAGCAAGAGAAAAGAGACCTCCGAAGCCACCGATCACCGCATCTGTACCAGGACGCTTGGTCTGGGCAACAGAGCTCTTGATCTGGTCGACGAGGTCATTACCAGCATCAATGGAAACACCGGCAGAGGCATAGGTGAGAGACTCCTTCTGGGATGCAACAGCGTCTCTTTGCCTGAAGGCGCGGTGCGCGATGTCCTTACGGTAGAACATATCTTCAAAGTGAATTGTGGAAATGCCAGAATAGCTCTTGCGGACAGCCTCCTCGAGACTAGATGCTGTAGCGGTGGAAGCAATGACCCGACCACCAGAGGTCTGGAGTTCGTTGCCAACGAGTGTGGTTCCAGCATGGAAGATCAAGGTGTCCTCCGGAACCGGGTCAAGGGTGATGGCCTTGCCCTTAGCATAAGATCCAGGGTATCCACCCGCCACGGCAATGACGGTGGTGGAGAAGTCGGGTTTGACGTTGATTGAGACACCGTCGAGCCAGTGTTCGGTACAAGCAACCATGATCTCTGCCAGATCAGTGTCATCACTGAGCAGGGGCAAGAGAGTCTGAGTCTCCGGGTCTCCACCTCTAACATTATATTCGAGAACCTTAGGGCCATTCTTCGTCATCATAAGACCGGTGAAGAGGATACCCACGAAGGGAAAGCCTTGAAAGTAGTTAGCGCTCTATTGGTATAATTTTAGGGCCAGTATGTAAGGACAAACCATCTCTCCTCATGCCGTCAACTGAAGGCTGCACAATGGTGCGGTCGATCTCCTCAAGGACTTCCTTAGAAGAGATTGGAGTAGGAGCGTAGCAGCCCATACCGCCGGTGTTGGGACCCTGGTCACCGTCGAGGATACGCTTGTGATCCTGTGCAGGAGGGAGGGAGCGGATAGTGTAGCCGTCGCTGAAAGTGAGGACACTGAGCTCATCACCCTCGAGGTACTCTTCGATGACAACCTCGTTACCGGCATCACCGAACTGGCGGTCCAACATCATTTCGCGGAGTGCTTGGTGGGCCTCCTCCTTAGTCTGCGGGATAACAACACCTTTGCCACCCGCCAGACCATCTGCCTTGATGACAACATTGTGGGAAATGGAGTCAAGGTATTGACGGGCAGGTTCATACTCGCGGAAGTTCTCATACGCAGCCGTGGGAATATTATGACGCTTCATGAAATCCTTGGAGAAGGTCTTGGAACCCTCCATGCGCGCAGCGGCCTTGGAAGGACCAAAGCACCTAATACCGACTTTATGAAAATGTCAACATCTTATCTGTCTTGTTTGTAGTTGAGGCTCTCCCCACCTGCTTGGAAATATCCTTGGATGCCATCCACAAGAGGGGCCTCCGGTCCCGGAACCACCAAATTGACTCTGTGCTTTTGAGCGAAAGCCACTAGGCCAGGGTAGTCATTGCCCTTGACGTTGGCATTTGTAATTTTGCTAGGAGCCGCCAGGCCAGTTCCACCATTACCTGGGGCGACATAAACGATTTCGACCCGAGGGGATTGGCTTAGCTTCCAAGCCAGGGCATGTTCGCGGCCGCCGTTACCGACGATGAGGACGCGCAACTGTTCTTGGGACATTTCGAGTGCAGTGTTCTCGAGTAAACCTAATTTGGGGAAATATTAGGAGTTGAATATCCTATCCACACGAAAATTGCATTGCAGGGAGATAATGTATGTGGTGGATTGCTTTTTGAGGCGGAAAGAATGGAGGGGCAAGTCATAGTATATAAAATACCAGACGGGCCCCTCTCTCTATCATTCTCAATGTTCAATACCCAAGAAACCTCAACAAACACACAATTGTATCAGGGCCGATACTCACCTCACTAGAGAGTCAACTTGAGAGCAAGCTGCATGTATAGCAAGTGTATCGCTTTGGGGAAGAACCAAATCTTGATTTCTCGGGGGGGTTAAGAGTCACCGCACCTTTTTTTTTTTTTTTTTTTTTTCCCTCTGCTGGCGGGATGGCGGGGCGTCTTTTTCTCCGACCCCGGATTTGGATGAGTGAGTGTATTTTATTAATCGTGGATTAGTATATCTTTCTTCTTGTTACTTTTTATCCTTCTAATTATTTGCGTTTTCTTTTGATTTTAACATTTGGATTCAGAGATAACTCTTTCTCCGTACAAGAATACATATACATGTTATATACATCTGTGTGTATATTAAATGTTTCGTTATCAGTGTCAAGAACGAGGCTAAAAGAGATCTGGAGAGATGGGGCATTCCCGATAAGAGTTCGGCACCAAGTAAACAGCAGCTACCTCTTGATCCTCAGATACTTACTATATTGATATAGAGCTAAGGAATAAACAGATTTAAAAAAGTATCAAACAAAAAGAAAGAAAAAAAAAGAACCGAATCGCTTTTTATTGGGCCCCCATGCGATACATACCCTAGATGTACTGTATATGTATATATACATGTGCATACCGTATGACATGTTTCTGTCATGATTGTACTGTACTGTATATACAATATCATTTAAAACCAAGTCCATACCGCCGGGCTTCTCGTCGCCTCCAGAGCGGTGAGGAGCTGTACGGCAGAAAAATAAAAAAAGAGCAAATGTAATGAAGCTGTTCAGGCTTTTCAACTTTCAAGCATCAACACTTTGCCACCAGCTGCTCTCAATTGACAGAATATTAGTGTTTACTGCTCTGAAGGCTGCACCGAAACCTTTGACCTGAATGTTCCGGGCTTCCCTGCGGTCTGTTTCAGACCCTTTCCGCGAACATGTCTGCATCTCCTGTTTAGCCCAGAGGCTCGGAGGTCGCACTAGGCTCCGCCTGTACTCCAACACTCCATATCGCGCAAACTCGAGCATCGAAGACGCATCCGCTCGAGTTGTCTCAGAGGGTTTGTCGGCTCTAGACAAGGTACGATCATCTCCGGATCATGCGTCTGGCAATTCCACGGTTTAATTTCTGTCATCCTTCGACCGATCGCACTTGGCAACTCCCCTACTCTATGGCGTACGCACACTGACTGACTTTGCTTTGACGAAAAGAGCCCACCACCGCAGAAAGACCGGAAGAGCCGGTCTCCTGGCGAACGTTCAAAGCAGCACAACAAGAGACTTAATAATCTCAAGTCAACTTCCGATGCTCGCGAGGATGGTGAAGCTGCTACCACCAAAACTGACGATGACACTACATCGCCAGCCGAGGATGGCGAGCCATCCAAGGATCAGTCGGTGCATACTGCTGGCAAGGGATCAAAGAAAATTACCGGGAAGGCTCGAAAGATGTCTGCGATAAAAACTCGGAGAGCCTTAGCTAAGGAGAAGCAAAAGACAAAAGCCCCAAAGGACCATCCAGAGCAGAAAGAACAACCCGCTGCAGAGACTCAAGAAGATCCGGTGAGCATAACTCATGGTCCCCGCATTGCTGGTATCGCTAAACAATGTTAGGCATCTCGTATCAAGTCGTCGCTCCAATCGATCGTTTCTCACCTGGATTCAACGAAAGCTACAAGTGTAAGAGAACAGGAAAGCCCTAAGAACTTGTCATTTGTTATGAGCTCTATATACGCAAAGGAGTTTGGCAAGATTGAATCGAAAGACCTGCAATTAAATCGTACGTATTTCTTGCCAATTGCTGACATTGAGCACACTCTAATTGTCACTAGCTCTGGATGTTGAAACAGCGCCTGTTCCGCGACTCTCTTTTGGCCTTGAAAGGGTTCTTTTTAAGTAAGTAACCCGAGAGCCTGTCTCGGAAGTGCGACCAAGCTTACCATTTTGTTCCAGCCCAGGTGTTTACCATCTTCGGGACCCCCGGTCTCGTGTCTACAACTTCGACCCCTACTTGGGCCAGATCATGCCTGTCACCGAATTTGATTTTGATGCTTTGAAGGACTATATCACCTCTTCCAAGGATCAGACGCTCCGGGATATAGCGGTGAAGGAGAAAAAGAAGTACATAGGATCATCTTCGAGCATGACCTCTGTGTTGTCACACTTTCATTATCTCCTTTCGGCATGGAGGGGAGTTGATATTCGGACCTTGTCCCAAGGCTTTCCGGATAAATTAAGGTCCTTCACACGTCTCCTGCGTGCTCCTTCAGCCATGTTTCTCCGATACCAAGATGGGGTCTATGCCATCGACGCAGACAAAGAGTTTGAGTCTGCCAATATCCTAATGAACTTGGGAAAGTCAATGGAGAAACTCCTTACCTTACCGAAGGATGATTTTGAACGCTACAGGAGGTCGAGTGAGAACAAGATCTCTGCCGAGGAGGAACAGGCTATTCCCGAGTCCTACCACTATTCTACGCTTGGTGATTTCCTCATGAGATCTCAGTTGGATGCGTATGACCCCAGGCTCCCTGGAACTGGCATGTTCGATCTCAAAACGAGGGCTGTAGTCTCCATTCGGATGGACGCTCGTAACTTCGAACGTGGTCTTGGTTATGAAATTCAAAACCGCTACGGCGCCTTTGAATCCTATGAACGCGAATTTTACGACATGATCCGAGCGGCGTTTCTTAAATACTCTCTTCAGGTACGAATTGGCCGTATGGATGGCATCTTCGTTGCCTTTCACAACATTGAGCGTATCTTCGGATTCCAGTACGTCAGCTTGCCGGAAATGGATCAAACACTGCATGGCCAGTATAGCACGGCATTAGGTGACACGGAGTTCCGTCTGAGTCTAGCATTGTGGAACAAAATTCTAGACAAGGTCACGACGAAGTTCCCCGAAAGGTCCATTCGTCTTCACTTTGAAACCCGAGACGCCCAAACTCCGTTCATGTACATCTTTGCCGAACCTGTCACTGACGATGAGATCCACTCCATTCAGACCAGGAATCAAGCTGAAATCGATGCGTATCAGCGACGGGTCTTGAATTTAGCTCCCTCCGAGGAAGAAGATGTACCATCCACGGATGGTAAAGAAGAGCTTCAACCGTCTAGCAGTTCTGATAAGCAACAAGGGTCAGTCGAGGAAGAGAGGAGAACATCAGAACTTGGCCCCGATGATTATGAAGCGGAATATGACTCATCAGCGCCGCTAGACGAAGCTTTCCTCTCAGAAGTTGAAAATGAAGTCGCGGAGAAAGCCCCTAACAATGGCCGCGATTTACTTGCCATGACTCTTGTGACCAAAAACTTTGTCAACGGTAGAATCGTTGAACGGCCCAGCGACCTGAAAGCATACGATGAATGGAATGTCGAGTACGAACTAAGCGAGTTGAAAGGGGAAAAGGCACGCGCCTTGTACGCAGCATGTCAAAAACGTCGGGAGAAATCTCTCACAGGCCGAGGAGAGGATGAACAAGACGTCGCAAACAACGTCTACATCCGGCGACTACGGGAGATCAGCAAAAAGGGACGAGACTACCGCAGGAAAGAAAACAAGCTGGATAAAGAGAATGGTATCGTTGTGCTGGACGATTCAGCCTAATCAGTCAAATTTGGGTTTCAGCAAGGGTGTAGTCATGCGCCTCATTCATCCATCCACCTTTTTAATCCTTCTTCCCCATTCTACAGATACCTCTCAAGATCTTATGTATAATATTGTCTCGAACTCCAAGTTTTATGGTTGTGGGGCTGGAGTTTTTGCATCCAGGGCGTTAGGCCTGTGCTATTCCTGTATGGCGTTCGTTTGATGTTCCAACCCAGGGTACTGAGTCTGGGATTTAGATAGCATTGTGTATACGATTAGCTGTGTGTTTTTCTAGTTGGTATATACGTTACTTGCGGTTCTTAGACACCTAATTCACTCACCTTCAACGCAATTCATATACTAGACCTATGGCGTTGAGAGGTCCAACTCATGGCTAGACAATCCAGTCATAGCACACGCTAGTATTAGGGTGTTTTGATGTTGGCTTCTGTAGCAAGGAGGTGCTGTAGATAAAGACCGGACAAGGTACCCAGATCACCAGTTAACCCGATTGAACAATACTTGATGAAGTTGCAAGGAATGTTTGCGAAACAAATATACATGAAAACATACCTACCCAACATCAAAATGAATCACAGACAACATGATTAAATCAGTCTATATTCACAAAATATATACATATATACATACATACGTAGTATCGCTATATATCCAGTCTAACACCATACTACAAAAGACCCAAAATAACAGCCCGATTCAATCCCATGGTTCAATCTTCAAGACCGATGATGATAGGTTCTATGACATTAACAATTAGGGCATCAAGTCAACACAAAAAACAACGGATTTCCCGATGGGCTTCACAAGAAACACCTGGAGGACTGAGCCCTCATATAGCATAATTAGCACGGGGTGGAACGCCGTCAAACCGATACGCCAAACTTTGCAAATGTCAATCCAAGTACGTCTCTTGGTGGTTAGATGATTGCCTTTCCGGAGGCAGACGGAGGTAAGGGGAAAAGCAAGGCAAAAGCGATTAAAAGACATTCGAGACAGGCCAGAGCGAACGCCAGCTAGCCGAGGCCATGGTATATGGAGGACAGAAGAGGAGAATGTGAGACGCCATGCAATTATGCTGGATAGCAAACAGCTTCCAACCTTCGAGCTTAAAGCCGTGCGATTGAGAGAAGCGCCACCGGAGTCAGGGGATGACTCGGACGTAGAGGGAGGGTGAGAGGGAAAGAAAGAAAGCTGTAGGTATCTCATAAGGACAGCTAGAGGAGGTAGATCTTTTCGGCTAGCGAAAATGTGATTCAATGGTTCTCGTGGCTCGGATTTCGTGATTCATCTCAAAAGCGAAGAAGAGCCCGTTCTGTTTGATGGGCTCTGAACGAGTGGCAGGACTATCGAAAGTCCCCTAGGTCAAGTTTGGGTGGCGACCACTGCAGGGTCGGCGGCCTGTCACGAGAAACGCAAACAGCTGCGGGCTTCATTTTTTCCGCCCGTCTGCGCTCTTTTGATGCGCCTCCCGTAAGAAGTCCCCGTAGCGTCGACGAATTTGTACCATATGAACTGCGGGCACTCGCAGCTGTACCAGCACTGGTAGAAACGGTGCTGGAGCTGCGGGCACTGCGAACACTGCTGGATTTATTAATGACGGATGGCATAGAAGGAACCGGCACTGCTAGCCTTGACGAAGGCCCACTGGAACTGACGTAATCAGACGGTAGAATCTGAGGTGCATACTCAAAAGAGAAAGGAGCTGTCTGTGGGCGCATTCTGGGCTCGATTTGTATGTTGGTTTCTGTGTCGAGGCTTCGGAAAATGTCTAGATGGCTTGCCTCAGTGGGCTCGCTTGCCTTTGGCGACGGTTGTGTGTTTGTCTGCGGCCTCGGCTGAATTTCTTTTTCAGATACTGTTACGTCAAGCTTTAGGTTGTCCAGCATCGTCGCAAGGCTCGCCGCCGTGTTGGGACGCCCGTCGCTGGCAGCATCATCACCATCGAGCGCAGCAGTTTCAACCTCAATTCCATTAGCCACGTTGAAGTTTCGGAACAAATAACGACGTAGGCGAGAAACCTCCGCGTCCCATTTCCGATTCAGTGATTGCAAAATCACTTCAATGTCGTGGTATAGGAAAGGAGAGGTTTCGGCAGCCGCCAGATTGTTGGGCATAGAAACCCCGGAGCGAAGGTGGCCCGGCGCATGCACGTGTTTACTTGATCTATGTCCCACTGTCGCATGTTTTGCCGCATTTAATGATCGACGGATCGTGCTCGTAGTGGAAGCTTGCGCGACGCCCATATCACGTTTGACGCTCTCAATCTCTCGGCGCACCTTGTCCAGTGACTGAATCCGATCGCGGTCCATGTATGATAAACTCAACAGAGACTTGTTCCGCTGCAGGCCGTTAACTAGAACGGTGAACGACTGCAAATTGATGTCGTTGTTTTCACAATAGACCTCACGAAGACAGTCATTCTCCTCCAGTACGGAGGCCAATGTACTTGCGCCCTGTAGCCCCAGTTTTTGGTGCTCGATTCTCAGCACTTTCAAGGACTTGTTCTTTTTCAGACCAGTCAATGCCAGATTGAGACCAATGCCAAATCTCGCCACATCTAGGTGGGCACTCTCTCCACTGATATCCAAGTCTTCCAACGTCTCATTCTCTTCGAACATTAACTGCAGCGCTCTGCACGTTTCGGGCCCTGCGTCGTACGGCAGGGATGCTTTCGAGATATCAAGATACTTCAGGGATCGGTTTTTGCGCAGAGCCTCGACTAAATCCCGAAACTGCTCTTCCTTTTTGAAGTCGATCATTCGCATTGACAGATGGGGCGGCGACTTGCTTTTTGCAAGTGCGTCGAAGAGAAACGAGCATCCTAAGTCTAATCGGTTTTCATTGACGTGTAAATGCAGGTCGCGAGCACAACCTGCGACCACCGAGGAATGTAGAAGGATAGCCACGTCCTGCCCTGTCAGCCCACATTGGTCAAGACGAAGCACACGCAACCCTCGGGATCGATCGCTGGCCAGGTAGGTAGCAATTGCATCCACCGTCTCCCGGTTCACTTTGGTCCGACTCAATGAGAGCTCCTCGAGCTGCCAGTTGATCAAGGTCTCTGCAGTTATCAACGGATCGGGCCCCGACGTCGTGGAGATGCGTGATAAGTCAAGCTTCTTGACCCGCCTAAAGTAGCCAAGGTACTGTTGAAGGATATCAGGGCTCAGTCGGCCCTGCACGCCTGAAATATTGATAGCTTCCAGCGTGTGAGCCTGAGTAACGGTGGTAGAAAGTAACAGGTCGACGTCGTGAACCGATAAGCCGCAGTTGCCTACCTCTAACGCTCGCATCTGACTGGCTCCTTGAGAGGCTGCGTCTACGAGGTAATCGAGATCAGAGTCCCCTAGCTTGATGCCATTCAGCACAACCCAATCTACACTTGTCAGCTCCCGGCGGCATATCGGAAAGATCGCCTCTGGGATGCCGCAACCTGGATCGTGGCTTTCATTATCGGATTTGGGGGTTCGGCTTAGAGTGTAAGAGAAGTCCAAGCGCCGAAGCCAATTACTCTTGAGCGTTAGGGCACGAATCTCCTGGGACAGAACCGAGAGACTCTCTTGACCTGTAATGTGGATTGGAGCGCCGGCACGGCTTAAAAGCATATCTTTATCCAGTCCATGGTAGTCACGAAGACCTTGGAGCGCATCCAAGCTGACACCGCTAAATGAAATAGATCGAAAAGACTCATTGTACCGCAATGCCCGCAATACTGCAACCAGCTCCAAAGCCGTGTACTTGCGGCGAGATGGCGAGGCGGGAGGTAGAAGCTTGAAGCACGGAGCGTCATCACATTGCACATCAATCGTATAACGAATGTTGGAGGTATCGACATCGTAGCTTGCCGAGTAGGCGACTAGTGTTCGGTCAAAGCAACCATAATCCTCGTTTAGATCCACTGGAGGGAAATTGGATTCATTGCCCAGATCGCGAGGCACGATGAAATCGTAGGGTTGTCTGACCCAGAGAGGCCGCAAAAATTCCGTTTGTTGTCTTATCCAAAAGGCGATCTCGAGCGAGTGGACGGACGCTAGGAAGACCGAGAAAGGCTTACATAAAGGTATTCGAAAGGTGAGGTGTAGACTATCATCTCCCCATTCCATAGACAAGCAGGTGAGATTCATCAGCCCGAACGTCGTTGCGTTGTCTAGATCGCTTAAGGACACGGCTGAGCCGCGGTTGGAGACCTTGTGGAGAGGAATCAGATGAAGCTTATGTGAGCCGAGGGCAAGATAGCATCCAGTGGGGGACAGTTTGGTAAGATCTTCTGAGGATGTCCGCGCCGGAGACTTGCTGGAAGCCATCTGAATGACACGGAAAATGCGACAGGTCTCCGGATCATAGTCTCTTTCGTATTCAAGCATCCTTACGACATATTCGATCGATCGCTGGTCGAAAGGCAGAGGGTTGCCCTGTCGAATTAACTCGGCTGCAGAACGAATTCCAACCATCCACAGGTTGAGTTCCTGCAGATCAGGCGTCTGCATTTGGATGAAGGCTGCTTTGTGAGCCCGCTCATCTAGGTATGCCACCTCCACCGTAGAGGCGGGCTTCCCATCGTCCAGCATGTACACGGCGACAATGCTATTCAGCGGGATTCCCGCAGCAGAATCGCTCGTAGCGGAGAGTTGTGGATCCCCTAACGAACTGATCGAGGTAATGGACTGGCGATTGCTCGGACCGGACCGGGCAAAGGAGGGCGGGATTGAAGGAAACATGTCCGCTGCCTTACTTTGGCTCTTGAGCCGGACGAGATGGGTATCGGTCAGGACGAGATACTGGCTCTTTTTCCTCCACATGCCTCCGGTGGTTTGAATCTCCCCATGATGTAAGATCACACACCCGATGCCTTGTCGAGAATCGGACGCCTCGTCATCGTCCATGGATGGCGAAACTTTCGAACGACCTAGCGACCGGTCCTCGTCCTCGAACGAGTGAAACGATCGAAGAGATCCAAAGACGGAGGCCCGTTTCTTTTGCATCGACTTCCGTCGCGGACGAGGCGCCTCGAAAACCCCATTAGGCGTCATTGCTGCGTATGCAGCGGCGTTCGTGTCGGCTGTTCCGGGGCGCCAAAGGCCATGGCTTGGCCCGGGCGGACTAGGGTTTCGGCCACCAAAGAAGCCCGAATTGCGCCGTTTCTTCTTCACCACCTGGGCATCATCGGATGGAGATCGATCATGGGTACCGAAGCCGGATAGAGACGAGGTCGTCGACGGGCTGAACACACTCAGGCTTTTCCTCCGCTCTTTCTTCCCCAGACTGCTGTCAGCCATGACGGGGAGAGGGGAGAGGGAAACTACGGGGGTAAAAGGAGGAGACACGTAAGTGAAGCAAGCTAAAAAAGAGCGACGTTGGGAGAAAGAGGAATTATCACATCGACGACCTCAATGCCGTTTCTCACTAAATTGCAGAAACCCCGAAAAGGCAGGATTGGTTAGTTATCATCGGATGATACGAGTGGAATGGCATGCTGCAATACAAGTCAAGGCGATCGAAACCAGGATTCAACTAGTGAAAAGTAGAAAGGTGGAGAAGACCGCAGGAGAACAAATAAGGAGAGAGCGTTAAAGCGACGGGGAGGGAGGTGGAACATACAGTAGACCGTCAAGATGCCATGAGAAACGACTGTTTGAGCTGTGAGGAGGGGAGGAGGATGAAGAAGAAGAAGACAACGACGATGTTCACAGGCAACGATCGGAGTGAGGGTGATAATAAAGATAAGAGAATAAAGAATTTGCGAGACAGCCGGCGACCAAAAAGGTAAGACAACGTCAAACCCCCCCAGTAGTATAGCGATTGTTTAGGGTAACGGAACCCACCACCGACGTTACAGGGGGAGGTGGGAGCAAGAGGATTCAATGCCAATCCCAAGGGGAAAAAAAAAAAAAAAAAAGAAAGAAAGAAAAAGAGAGGTAGTAGAGTATGTGGAAGGTTACAATGATGCCAGGAACTCAAGCACGACACATCAGTCACTTCCAATGGATGAACGAGGAGGGGGGAGGGGGTAAGAAAAGACCGGAAGAGGCAATATTGAGGCCGAATGCAGAGCAAAACAACGAGCGACTTTTGGGACGACAGGCGGACGGGAAACCAAAGCGGAAGGCCCGCAACAAAAATTTGGAAAGCTTAAGAAAGCGATTGTTGGGTCGGGAGGAGACGTGGGAATTGGGAAGAAGTTCCTGGCGATAATCTGGAGAAAATGAGATCAGAAGTGCAGATCGGATGGAATTGATTCGGTCCAACGACCGGGACGTAACCAAAGAGTCGGGCGGGGACCCAAATGATGTCACTCGTCTTTTTGGCTGCAAACGAAATTCTTCTTCTTCTTCTTCTTCTTCTTCTTCTTTCTTTTTCTTTTTCTTTTTTTCTTTTTTTTTTTTATTCAAATCTCTTCTTGCTTGTTGATATCCTTAGGGGGGAACAAAAGAATAGGTTTGATAGTGAGAATTTTCCTGCAATGTAAAAGCAAGCACACGGGTGGGGAGAGGCAAAAGGTACAAAGTAAACTAGAGTAAAATTAGGGTCAATTGAAATTATTGATTACTATTAGACTGATCTTCTACCCAAGAAGTAAAATAAAAAAGGGAGTCAGGGGGGAAGAAAAGACACAGTACAGCAGAGGGAAGAGGAAAACAAAAAAAAGAAAAAAAGAAAGAAAGAAAATAAAAAAGGGATATGATATGGATCCATAAAAATAATAATAATAAATAAAAAAAAGTACTTTTCAGGTCTGAATGTGGGGGACAAAAAAGGGGAATCACCCAATCACATCCATCTCCCTCCCCATACAGACAGCTCAATCCCCAATTAAATTCAAGGATCATCAGGTAATAGAACAACTTCAACGACCTCTCCGTATGATACATTCATTTAAACGGTGAGCGACGACAATCAGCCCATGAACGGTGCAGCTGTCATTCTCTATCGACATAGGAACTCATGCAAGAGGTTTCCAATTCCAATCATTATGTTTAAAGCCATCATCGGGTCATTCTAGACCCTAGTAGGTCACCACCTTCACAGATGGACAGATGCCATCCTGGATCTAGGTACATAATAAGTACGGAGTGTTCCGTACTATATCTTAATCTCCTGCCCTTATAGACCACCTAACCCTTCCTATCTATTTTTAATTACTTGATTCTCCCCCATTTATCTGATTCTGGGTCGTTCTTCTGTTTCAGCGCGCCCCAGATATGGAGCCTTCCAGGCGATCCTCCTCCGCCTTGAGACGTCTTCGAGAAGCCGATCCCCAGCGCGTCACGACGAGCCGGCGCTGAAGCCTTCGCGACTAAGGCTCCACTCGCCCCAGTTGCCTGCATTGTTCTCGACTCCTCCGCCAAGTGAGGCTGCAGTTGTCCTAGTACCTATGTATGTTCTTACGGTACTCCGTACGTACATACCACGGAGCGGGGAGAGGGTGGTTTTCCTAGTGCGACGGTCGTTCAAATTTCGGTCTTTCTACGTATCTATGCCCTGACACTTATTTTGCCTCTGAACTTTTCCTGGCACCCCCACTTTAATTCCTTCAATCGAGGTCAGCTTCTGGTTCACAGTGGGTACAGAAAAGTCAAAGCTATACGTTCCGTCCAATAATGCATACAATTACTTAGTCTCTTGGCGATCCGGATGGATGCTCATCAAACTCGCTCTCGGGAGACGAGTTCGATTCGGCAGTCTACACTTCGGAAGATCCTCTTGTCTCGACTCCACCGCGGCTTCTCGCGTGTTCTTGTAGCAGGTCGTCCACGCAAATGAGTGTCATTTGTGTGACTGTGTCACCAACGTCCCAGATCACGGTCCTGCATGATGATCTACAGCCGAGTCGCAACACTGGTGCCCGGAGCTTCGTGAACGATCGGGGCCTGTAGAGAAAGAAGAAGAAGTCCAACTCCATACAATATCCGCCAGAACCCTAGACGTCCTCTGTATAAGCTTAACAATGAGACCGACTCCCAAGTCAGCCTAGATGATCTCAGGGGACTAGATCCCTTTTCCTTCCTGTCTGTCAAAAGAAAGCGCACCGTCATTATTCTGCATATCTCGCCGCTCTCTGGGCCTCCAATCGTTCCGCCCGCTTGGTTTTCCTGATGAGGTCGATATAGTCATTCACTCTCCGCTCAGCCCAGATACAACCTCCTAGAGTCATAGCTGCGATCTGGAGAAAAACTTTGTACTGGGGTGTTAGACCCCGATAGATCCGGGAAGCTGGAGATAGCCATTCCGAGAAACCTTCCAGAGGACGATAGAATAGCCTGGACCGGAGGTACTCTTTCGAGAGGAGCGACGATCCTGGTCGGGGCGAGGATTGCGCCTGAGGCTGTGACGGTGCAGGTGGCGTTGCGGAGGGAGAGAATTTGAAAGGATGAGGAAGGATCATGATCATATGCGCTAGGATAGAGACGGAGCCAAACTGCGCGATAGTCCGTTAGTGATTTGCATTACAACCTAGATCCGAGAGATGGATGTCGCAGGACGACCACGGTAGTAGATATCCAAGCTCTGAGAGCGAACAGATCCTGCGGGAAAGAGACTAAGATGTAAATCATGATCTAGCACGTACTCGAAACGCTCCTGTCAGAAATCCTCGAACAGCTTCCGAGGTGATTTCCTCAGGGGGTTCAACATCTTTTCTATGAGTTGACGGCGGCGGCATATTTAACACAAAGTTTGTGGGCAATAAGTCACTAGTAGAGGAGATTAGTGTAGAATTTGGCAATCGTCCACGGTTGTGAGGATTCTGGTTTTTGTGTTGGGGATCGGACGATACGGATGATAGAGAGCATATGCTCCGCGGAATGACGCAGATGGAACCCTCCCCTTCTCCGGATGAAGTGTTCTTCCGAGTCCCCTCGAAATACTCCTCGTAATACGAATACTATACATCGGATTTACTCCGCCCCAAGGAGAAAAATTCCCCATTCGGTAAAACGAAGTAATTGAACTGAGGAAAAGAAAAGCGCAGCGCCGAATCACGGGCTCATTATTATTCATTGTTTTCTTCAGTCTAGACACAAGATTAGAAAAAGATCATATCATTCGAATCCTTGCTCGAACCCTCGATCTAACACTTTTGAACATATCATCCTTCATCAGCACCCCTTCACAATGCCCCTCCCTCAGCGTACAGCGTCCCTCACTAGAATCACCAATGAGACGAAGATTCAAATCTCACTGTCCTTGGATGGAGGCGTCCTCCCTCCCTATGAGCCTACCGAACACTTCCCCGCTCCTGAGGACCCCAAGGAGGCCGAAGCTGCGAAGCAAGGAATTGTCCCTCCCAAAGATGCCCACCATGCGACACAGTTCACCGCAACACAGCAGATCACCGTGAGCACGGGTATTGGCTTCCTCGACCATATGCTGCACGCTCTCGCGAAGCATTCAGGAATGAGTTTGGCCATTAGAGCCAAGGGAGACCTGTACAGTATGTATCGGAACTATTACATGACTATGGTAGTACGGTGACTCATGAATCGATAGTTGATGATCACCACACCACCGAAGACACCTTCCTTGCTCTCGGAGCGGCCTTCACCAAGGCCCTGGGTGCCCGCCAATCTATTGCCCGCTTCGGTCGCGGCGATGCACCTCTCGACGAGGCTCTTTCGTGGGCTGTCATTGATATCTCTAGCCGCCCCTGGGCCGTGATCAACCTTGGTTTTCGTCGTGAAAAAATCGGCGACCTTAGCACGGAGATGATCACACACGGTTTGCAGAGCTTTGCTCAGGAAGCGGGAGTGACTCTTCATGTGTGCTGCACCTACGGTGACAATGATCACCATCGCGCGGAGAGTGCATTCAAAGCCTTGGCTGTGGCTATTCGCACAGCTTGCACCAGGAGGGTGGCCGGTGAAGTCGGTGCAGGAGATATTGTCAGTACCAAGGGTGTGCTGTAAACTATACTAGAAGTTCTTGAGTTCTGGTGGCCGGAGCCAAGTGCTCCAATGTCCCATACGGACAAAAGGAGGGCAAATTTTTTTACAAGATGCCATTGCTTTTCAATATTCAAGAGACGAAGTCATGATGGTGCAAACGTTAAGGGAAAAAAAAACTAGAATCAATTGACGATCATGAATAATGACTCCTATCAAGTAACAACCATGGGCGAAAGAAAAGCATGACGATTGGAAGTGTGGGATGGCTATGAGTACAGAAACGTCCAAATCCACTGTCCAGCAGTGCAGTATTCAGAATCCCGATCAATCGAACTCAAGAGGACTGGACACCCAGCGCTTTCACTGCTTTCTGCCAGTATTCTTTCCGCTTATCAGTAACCTGAGTCTGCACACACTCGGTGATATAGCGCTCCCAACCCGCCTCTGAGCCGGCATGCAACGCACTGCGCACATCTGCCGTGCATTGCGTGGTCAGGAACCAGGCTCCAGAGCCAAAATCCCACTCCGGATTGTCAACCAACTTGTCAAGGGTTTGAGCCGCATCGGTGGAAACTGCCACATTAAGTGACTCTGCATATTTGGAGTTGAAAGCCGGTGATTGCATGTTCCGAGCTAACCGTTGAGTCCCATGTCAGTTACTTCTCCCATCTCTCCACGGGAACTGGCTGGGGGTTACCTACTTCCTTGTCCTGGTACGCCAGGACTCTTGTTCCTATTATATAGGAATTCTACGCTCTCCAAAGCCATCAAACTAATCACGGCCGCCTGCTCAGCAGGGCTTGTGACCTGGTACTTGTCAAACGACTTGGCAATATTCGTGGCCACTTGTTCCGCATCGGCGCACTCAGTAGGAGCATTCTTATCAGCGCGATTTGCGCAGGATTGCGCGGAACTTGGTGCAATGGCTATGATTTGCTGGGCCGTGATGTTAGTGCCCTCCGAATGGACATCTCGTCCTGTAATTAGGACTGGCACTGCACTAGCCAGCACAGGCAAGAGGAGATACAGTGTATTGGCAAAAAAAACTGGCTTCATGATGACGGCTCTCACTGAGTGATGCGAGTTCAACCAATGTGGATACAAGAAAGACAGACGGTGTCAAAATATTCAATTATTGGTTATTTAGATATCGTGAACCTGCACCGATATCATACACACGCACAGAAAACGGAAAGAAAAAGAATAAAAGAATAAAAGATTGCTTTCAAACTCAGGAAACGAAAAGGAGATAGGTATAAGCTGAAGAAGAAGAAGAAGAAGAAAAAGAAGGTAGAGAATGACTGGAATCTAGGAAGCTTTTATAGCACTACTAGTACTTGGACATACCTGACGGTGGAGGGGCAACATACCGAAGGATTCTCACACCAGTCCAGTGGCATGGCAGGAATGTCGATGCCTCAAGTGGAAAGTCCCGTTCGTTGCATGGGCCTTGAATGCAGAGGCACACCGAAAGTCGGCGGCGATTGGCAGATCAAATTCCCAGCTGAAACACACGTCTCAAAGCTTCTCTGTCTTAGCTCAGGAGTTCCTGACCAAAGAGAGCGCGAGAAACAATGGGGCTCTTTCGGGGTCCCTCCTGCAGGACTCCATACGAGTACGACTACTACTAGTAACTAGAACTAAATACTACTTAGTCCGTATTTCGTACTCCGAACTACGGGGTACGTTGATGTAAGTATTCCTTCTACTAACCCTAACTCGAATAACTACCTGTATTGTCCTTCTGTATAGTTATAACTTATTGAACTAAATACTTATTCACCATTGTCTATAATTGTTGGCCAAAGGAACCATGCAACAAAGGATCTTTTCTTCTTTCAGGTTGCCACACGCCCATCAATTATTATTTTATGTCAGTAAATCCAGCTAGCTCCAGGCGTCAGGAACTGGATGACTGGCATGTATCCGTCTACCCATATTGAACGCGGAGAAGGAAAAAAAAAGGTCTATGTGTAAGGGACAAGGGCATATAAAAAGGGTAAGAAAGAGAGAAAATGAAAAAGAAAAGAAAAAAGAATATATGGTAAACAGACAAGTCAGAAACGAAAGGGGCAGAAACCAAGTTTTCAAGGTTGTAAATCAAAACATCGATACAGAATGATACAAGGGTAAGCGACATCGTAGATTGCCTCTCGGGTGCAAATCTCACTCATCTGGCCAAATCATGTACAAGCCACCGAAAAAAAGGGAGAAGGCATAAAAAAAATGCAAAAGGAACCAGTGGCTCAAAGCGCTCCGGTCAAACCCCATCCCAAAACTCCATACATGCACTCCGGACAAAACTCAAAAAATGCGAAAAAATAGTAGAGTGGGGGCGGTACCCCACATGGTAACGCTCGACAGGGACGTTGAGTGTACAGTATAAGTCGTTTCAAGGTGTTTCAATGTGGACAACGCAAATATAAACGCAGATATAAATGGACACGCTCAATCACGACGACTGTAGAGCTCGTATGAGGTTTCAGTGATAGGTCCTGTTTCTTCGTCCTCTTTAAAAGAGACACGGCGCAGCAATGTAGGGGTTGGGCGCCGTGGTCTGCGAGTAGGGGATAGACCGGAAACAGAGATGAATGTTGGAACCTTAGTGTACCGATAACGGTACTTCGAGCCCAACAGAATCAGTCGACCATAAACCCACCACAGGCAGAAGCCAACGGACCCTACCAAGATAAAGCCGCACACGGTGAGGAACATCCAATGTTGCCCCATCCAGAAAATCAACCGTGCGTCTTTACCATGCCAGCTATTGCCGACGTGGTGGGTGAAAAAGCTCCATGAATACTTGTTGTACTCATCCTGCATCAGAATCCGAACCCGCGACGATTCACCCATAGCCTCCTGCATATATTCCTTCCAGATCACCGAAAGGAACAAAGGTCCGGTGGAGTACATCACCGTGATGTATGGAAGCAACCAGCTACGGTCATATGACTGTAAAAGTTCGATCACTCGAAGGAAGAACGGGTGCTGCGGAACAGATCCCATCGCATCATTGGAGATGCCTGTCGGAGCGGTGCGACGTACCCAAGCTGGGTAAGAGAGGAGGGGGTCTAAACGACGGTTGCAGCCCTAACGTACTTCAATTAGCACAGTATTTCTTTTGTCATGTCACTTAAGCGCTCTGTTGTGGTGAACATACGTCATCAAGGTCAATGTATGTGCCGCCATAATGGGCCAGGACAAAGTATCGGATTGAGTCTGCTCGCTGGATAGGATACTTGTAACCATCAAAGGTAGCAAGGAACCATGGGTATTCATGTGCGATGAATTCGCGCGCCTTCTCGTTCGTCCAAAGCTAAGGAGAAGAGCGTCTTAGCATGCGCCATTGCTCGGTATAACAAGGGGGATTGCACTTACAATATACTCATAGTCAGGATGCAAGTCAATGCAACTTTGTTGCGCCTCCCTCCACACTTCGGGAATTGTCTCGTTCTTGTAGGTTTGGTGGATGATCTTAGGGATGATCTGCGGCCGCTGCTCGATCAAACTGGAATTTGGCGAGGGAAGCTCCGCGCGATGGATTGCATCGGCGGAAGCATCTTCCACTAGCAGTGATAGAAGGGTGAAGACACTGCGAACAAGGAAGGATAAAATTAGGAGGTTGACCACGAGGAAGATTAAGACGCCTCTCCGCATGGTGAAAGTAAGAGCCGTTCAATATCACGGCGGCTTCTCAGCTAAAACGGTACAAATAGGTGGCAATGGCCAAATGATCCAAAGCTCTGGTGATAGGTAACCAATTGATATAACCCACAGTCGTAAATTCGTGTCCAACAGCTAGAAAGGAGGTCGAGAGCTCGTAAAGGGATTGAGACAAAGACAAAGCTTGCTCTTGCCCAAACCTGGCAAAACAAGCTGGTACAGCGCGCGGAAAAGAGAACCCTAACAGCAATTACGTCGCAACCATGAGCCTTCCACAAGAGGATTGGGCCCCTGAACGACAATGGCAGTTGAGGGTGATCGTAGAGGTTGAGAAAGCGCAATCAAACCCTTTTTTTTTCTTCTCTCCCGGTTCTGTTAAACTCCCTGGGGTGAAAGAAAAATGCGAGTAACAAAGAAGGATCCGGCCACGAGCCACTCAGTAAAGGAACAATGGTAATTTAAGGAATGAACAAAGTCCTCCAAAGAGTAGTAAGAAAGGGAGGCGGGGGGATTTAGGTATGGGGGCGATGCACAGAGAGAGAGAGAGAGAGAGGCGAATGGTAATTAAAAACGATGTATTGATAGAAAAAAAAAAAAAAAAAAAAAAGGAATGAAGAGGGTTAGTCCTTTTTCTGATTGAAGTAAAAGAATAGTCAGACAAGAAAAGGAACGAACGACGCCCAGCAACGAAGCAGAGACACCAACTAGTAATAATGAGCGGCAGCAGCAGGTGACAGAACGGATAGTTAGTTTGGGGGGGGGAAGGAGAAAGTATGCTTGTGGGCAGTATCTGCTAGGAGCAGGAGACAGTAGGCGGCGGCAAAGCATCAACAACGGTCCATGGTTACTATGGGGGCCACCAGAGCGTCCATCATAGGCTAGGAGATAGTTCAGGATAAGGGGCTCTAGAGTGGAGAGGGAAAGAAAAAAGGACAAGTGGAGACTCACATCCACGACTTGTTTGGGGAAGGTTTAGGTTGGAGCCAAGGCTAAGCCTCCGCCACTTTAAGAGGGCGGCCTCAGGCCCCGTCGCAAGTCTAAAACTACTAGAGGTGTAACTAGATACAGGACTCCGTAAATCAGTCTATTAGCCGAGTTTTATTTATTTGTTTATTTAATTATATATTTTTTCTTGGACACTCGTGAATAACCCCTCCATAAACAAAAAAAAAAAAAACTTTTTCTCTGTCTTTTCCTTTACACAGCTATTCTTCGGGTCAACCATACTAGATTAGCCTAGGTACATACATTATAATGGATCTTTTGGTATGCCATAGTCCTCCTTGCGAGCCTTGGCGAGAATAACCGTAACGGGACTGAGCCATATCAATTTAAAGGCCAACTGGCAGAGCATCCTTCGTAATGTATGCACTATGTACCTGTTTCAGCCAGAGCCACTGCTGATGTCCATTGGGTTAATTAACCTTTTAACTGCTGTGTTCTGAAGAGACTTCCAATCATTGGCAACTTGTCAAGGGTCAGTGTGGCAGTTCCGCTGAGTCGAGGAAAAGATAAGCGTGATTGGCGGTATACGTGTGGGGTCCAAATAGAAAAATCAAAGGAACAAATCAAAATGAACGAGAAGAAACATGGATGACCCCCTTAGCCAAGAAAGGCGATGGTCTGGGTTTTAGCGCTTCGTTTTCTATGCCCGAAAAGGAAGCTTACGCAGGTCACCATTTGTCCCAAAATTCTCCCACTGAGATCTTATGGTCGATTATTTTTGGGACGTGGGTAAGGGATCCATTCATCCAATATCCTCTCTTTCTTTTTCTATTGATCGATAGAATGGCCATGCGCATATACTTCCGTAATGGTGAGGTATGTATTTCCTTTCTATTGTTGTTGCCTGTTTCTTAATCCGAGGAAATGCAAAGGGACGACCATACCGCGGAGAACCTAAACAGTTGAGAAGACTTAATTTTCCCGCGTCAGGTTGATCAGTCTTCCCTTAATATGATCCGTTGGGGATAGTTTACCCTTTGAGTTCCTCTTAACCAATGTAAACTACAATAGCGCCAAATTAATTTTTTGGATTATGGAGTACTCCCTACAGGCTCCTGCTCCTTAAAAAATTGTTTCCCCATTTTAGTAGCTACTGCGAGGTGAGGTCGAGTCAGTCAACAAGGTAACCGTTACTAGCGGAGTGACCATTCGTAATCGTATTTCATCAATGGTTCCATAGGTACTAATTACGGAGTACCCCATCGTTTCTTCTCAACGAGCCCCAGAGAGCAGTCAGGTCATCCTGCAGCGTCCCTATAGTCCCAAAGTTGTATGACACTGCCTCTGCAGCCATGATAGGGTTTACTAAAATTAGGAAAACATACGCGCAGTCAGCCCTGGTTATATAATGGATGTCATTGGAAGTTCAGCAGTGATAACCTGTTCGTCAACAGGAACCTTAAGCCTAGAGACGCGATCCACTTGCCTTTTTTTGCGCGGTAGTTGCCTCAGCCTTCAGGCTCTCAATTACGGCAGATTATGGAAGGTTACCTACCGCCTACTAATACGAGTAGTAGTAAGTGATGTACTCCGTATATTGTACATGTACTCCGTATATAGAATAGGTACAGTGCCTCTGCCTGATTGAAAATTGAACGCTTCCATATCCGACATACATACTTCTTTCTATCTACTCCTATAGTAGCCACTTCACCTCTCCGCAGTACAGTACATTCGATAACAGCGCAAGAATCAATCCCTAGGCAACAACACTTCCTAGCCCAAGACAATTGCGTCAAGGTGGGAATAGCAAAAGCGTCCCATCAACTCAATCTGGTCTCGTTGGTCAAATAGACTGTGGCTCATTACCTTCGACTAGGGGGGATGGTTGGAGAATTTCGCCGATTCGCCGAGACTTTACCCGCCACACATACATGACGAGCGCTTAGGTAGGGATAAAACAAGTGTATGGAAGTACCGCACTGTGCTGTCGGGGGAACCACGAATGATACGCTGGTACGAGTACGAAATCTTCTTGCCCATCTTGCGCCTAATATTTTTTCAGTTCGCTGTTCTTTTCTGGAATGGTTCAGCAGAACGATATCAGATTGATCGGTGGCAGCAAACGCCGATACCGATTGCTCCATAGTTTCCACTCTATATGCGCCAAACCTCTTACGGCCACTGTCTGCTTAGTAGTATCGATGCGTCAAATCTGTTTGACTGACGTTTGACCGTATGCCTCATGCAGTCAGCTCGGTCCATGAAGCAGGGGGTTTGCCTGTCAATAATGCGTTCTATATATGTATGACGGCTACTGCCTGTAGGTTAGTAGTGAGCAGTATGTTAGTGCTTGTTGCTCCACTTAACCATTCCCTTTTCCTTCTCTTCTATTCTATTAGAGATAGAAATATACTGTACGGAGTACCAAGTAGGGTACACCTACTTTTCTTCCTGTCTATTAAAAAAAAAAAAAATTGGGCTCCTTTCTTCTATTCAGTCTCTGCGCTCAGCTAACCATCGGTTCGAAAATAGTCGCCAGAAAGAATTAACGGCGGGCTTTTTGGGGCTTGTGTTGACCCACTTGATCAATTGCGCATGCAGGAGGCGGTGATATCGCCCCCCGGGCGGTCTTCAAATCATACCGAGTTCTCGTTGGTCAAGTGGACCTTTCTAGCGACTGTCAGACGCGTGGACAGAACCATTCAGTCTCCATGGGTCTTTATCTTCTGGAGTGTTTCATTTTTATCTCAAGGAAGAGTTTCCGGCGTCAAGTGGTCTCCAATCCAAGACTTGGGAGCATGAATCTGTGTATTGCCCAAGTACATTGGCAATGATAGTGTCTTGTCGATGGGCAAGAAATCCATACGGATTCCGAACTAAGTTGAATTTCCAACCAACAATCCTGGCACGTGTAACCCCATATCATTGATAACGCCAAGTCGTTGAAAACAGGTACATACCGCCAACAAAAGAGAATAACCCTAACCTTCGGCGCATTTTTACGTTGAGAAATTTGCTCCATCGATTTCATACCAGAAAGATCGCCTCAAAGACTTTCTTGGTTATGTATCATTCTCCTTTTCCGGATACGGATAATCACATATCATTTATCTGTGGTACCTATTCGCGGTACCAATTTCAACCTTCTCCGTAGTTACAGACACACAATGTTACGTGAAAATCTCTCTATAACCACCCCCCACCGCCTCAACCGTAGATGGGTTAAGAAGGCGCAGTTTAGCCAAAAGTCGGCACCCACTCAATTGTCTGGTAGCATCCCGGAGAACAGGAAAACACTAGTATTCTCGCCAATCAACAACCTCCTGATACATCAGCCAAGGAAAGCCACCTGGCAGCAAAATGCCGGGTGGGATGGAGTTTGGGACGGTGGCTGTTCCTCGCCTATCAGTCTTCACATAGAAATTAATGAACGGTTTCGTACGATGGAAAGAGGCAGGAATTGACGTCACTCAGGGCATAAGCATTGGGCCAGTGCGGAGGACCTGATGCGGGGAGGGAAGTCGCAGGGAAAGGCACACGGTTCACGGTTCATGGTTCACACGGAGTTCTATCCATGGCCCTTCAATGCAGGTGGTCCTCAACTTGGCTGACATATCCCCCAACTGTATGAGGAATGGGCTCACCACAGTAATAGCAACGGGGTCACGTTCTCAGTATCATTCATGTGCGTAAGTGACACCAAATCAACTGCGCTTTGATGACGGCTCTATTCTATGAATTACAGATTACATACGAATGAAGATATAATCCCTCAGTACCCCCTAAACCGCTTCAATTACCTCCCCACAAGCGATATCAATGTCCTGGATGGTTGGTGAGATGGTCTCGTTGTAGACCCTATGGCCCGCCTTTAGGAAACCAGTCAGCTGCACATCAATCCCAAGTCGCGCAGTCGACGAAAAAAGGAACAAGAGATGAAGTCGGCTCGAAGCCAGTAGAGGTGTTACAAAACTCCCCAATTTTCACCACTTCAGTTGGGTTGCATTGTGCACCAATGCATGTGACGGGATTGCAAACGGCACCAATTCAATGTATAACCCAAAAATGGTTCCAAAGCTGATCACTGCGCTCCCATCATTGCCGGACGCTATGTATATTTCGTGATCCATTGTTTAAACCAGGGTGTTTTACATCTCATCGGACTTCAGGTGCCGTAGCCGCGGCGAAATTCCGGTTCAGGTTCGTTGTATCGGTTCCCGCGCTGGCCCTAGACTCGAATAACCGGATCCACCATCCTGGAGGGTCCAGGGGACGGTGGCCGCCATGTAGAGACGGATAGACATCATTGAAGAAATACCAGATATGACCGACGACCACCCCACAAATCTCGTCTTTAGGTACAATGCCGTGGACGACCAGGCTGAACGCCATCAACACCCAGGGAAGATACGGCGCTGTGAAAACCAGGATACCGAGGAAGCTGAGACGGGTGTCAGGGTTACGGCGACCCCAAATATACACCAGACTGGAGGAGAGGGCTGTGCCCAGAAATGGAAGCGAGAGGAACGGGGAAAGAAGGAGGAGAGAGGCCATGGCGTAGAAGAGCAACCAAGAGAAACGAGCTGGGGATCGACCGGACGATTCTTCGAGAAGGCGCGAATACCGCTGTAGGAAGAAGACATGGAATAGTAGGTCTAGACTAAGGGGTCCGAAGTAGAGAAAGGTCGTAAGAAGTCGCCAGTACTGAGACACTGTCAGTGTCTTGCGCTCACCTCTTTATATTACCGGCCAAGCTCGCAAGTGATATACATACCTGGGACTTGACATAGACCGCGCGAAAGCTGTAAAATAGCTGAAAGGGGGTCAAGATATGACACTGGACTAGTACAGATGTAGTTATAGTGGCTACTGTCCACCAGCGCGTCACCGGAGGCATTTCATAGAACCATTGTTCGAGGGGAAACTGCCCTGCTTGGCCCCCATTACCCCAGATGGCGGCCATCACGCCGGAGATTATTAGAGTCGCAGGCCGCCAGACTATTGCAGAATGATCACTGAGAGACAATTGTGAGCGGAGTTGAGCAGTAGGCAGGACGATGTGGACAGCGATAGCTATCAAGATGATCAACGGTCGGCTGCGGAACAGACACCGTTATATCCCGGCACTATGCAAGGCGGAGACAAAGAGCTCCAGGTGGCCTTTTCCACTTTAAAGGCGGTGACATCCGTCACTATAAATCACGTGTGTTCCTTGGACGACAGCCGCGCGCTTGGGCGGGGAAAAGACACGCTACGCGTTAATCCGAACGGCTGGGCAAAGCAGCGCATAGGTAACAGAGCCAAAGTCGGCTATCGAGTGCTCCCAACCACCCAATTTCCCTACTTGTGGACCTTTCTGGAGCAGTGAACCCCTCCTAACAAGGCTGGGCCTTTCCACGGCTGTTGTCTCACACAATTGGGTGCTCAGAGGGGTTGCGCCTTAAGCCAAAAGAATTCAAAAGTTCTTGTCCCGAGTTTTAGCATACATTCGGCGCAAAAACAAACAACCTGAAAGGGAGACAGTGTCGCATGGAAATCCGCACCTGTACAGTTGCCCCTCACGTACCAACTGACTCACTTGTACATTTATCAAATAATTCATTTTTAATCGCGCAAGACTTGTCATCACTATGCCACCGAAGACAGGAAAGGGCCGCAAGGTAACCGCTGTGCCGCGAGCAAAGGCGGACGGTGCCGGAAACGAAACCGCAGCTGCAGGCCCATCTAGTGCAGCTGCAAAAGCTTCCCCTTCAACTAGAGGACGCAAGTCCACTGGAGGTGCTAAAGCGGGGAAGCGACCGGCTGGTCCATCAAGAAAATCAAATGTCCAACGTATGTGTATCTATTAACCCTCTTCATCAAGTTGTCATCTCTAAAAACCACGAACCGTTTATGCTGATATACTTCTAGCTGGAGATCCCACCCCTCAGGGCCGCCATCGCCGTTACAAACCGGGTACTGTTGCCCTCAAAGAAATCCGCAAATATCAACGCTCTTATGACCTCCTTATCCGGAAGCTCCCATTCGCAAGACTTGTGCGTGAGGTTGCATTGGACCTACTCCCCGCAGATGTGGGATCCGAGTTGCGCTGGCAGTCGCAAGCCATCATGGCGCTGCAAGAGGCCGCGGAGGCCTTCCTTGTTCATCTATTCGAAGATACCAACTTATGTGCTCTACACGCAAAGCGAGTGACTATCATGCAGAAGGATATTCAACTTGCTCGGAGAATCCGTGGCGCTTGGGGTGGATTAGGCTGAACGCGCATTTGGCCTTGAGACGCAGTTAAGAGAAACAAGCATCCGGTGGAGAACGCACCTGGAGAGTTTGAATCTCGATCACTATAATTCCGTTGTTGTCTGGTTTTCTACAATCTTGGCATCCTCTATTATATCTGACGGCAATTTCCCTCCGAATCTTGCTAGTTGGTGTATAGGTTGCAGGCGTATGGTCGGTTATGGAGTTATGTCCAGAGCAGGTCTTCTGATTCGGTTTGTGTTGGGACCACCATTGTGATTTATTGTCCATGCCAAGGCTGCAGGATCTGTCAGTGTGATGTGATCCGTGTATAATAGAACATGGGTGTCTGCTGAGAGGATCCCTTCTCGTCTTTTGAGAAGGGTTTTAGGAGAAGTTGTATACTTCCCGGAAACTCATCATCGCATACCTGAACAAAGGAATTCTAATTTTATTGATACGAACCCTAGCAGAACGTTCATGTACATCTCGTAGGTAGTCTACGTAGTGCCCAGTCGGGTACTGATTACTAACCAGCAGGTTCAGGCCAAGGCATCAAGATAAGATACTTTCGGGGCGCATTGGATTGCTATGCGGTATAAAAGTCAATCAGTGCCAGTCAAACCCTGACTACTTACTTACTAGATCAATGCAGAGGAACAACGGAAAATATGCCAGGATTTCCTAAGTTGAGTGTTCTACAAGGACTGACACCCTTAGAAAGGAGATAGCACTCAAAAATGAAACGGCAGAGAAAGGATATAAACCACACCCCTCCCTCATACCAGAGGGCATATTCACAGTGGGCGGAGAAATAAGTTGCATGTATTTTATAACCGATGTGGTAATAGTCTTGGTTATCATAACCCAGGCGCCGGTATGCGGGCCTTTGCAATCGCATCAAGATTTGGATTCAGAACTGCGTGTTTCTTTACACCTGACAAATAACAGTTAATAGGCGTAGACCATATGATTTCACATCAGTACCACTGATTCTAAACCTACGGCGATTGAAATACAAAGGTGGTTCCTCCTCGACAGGAGTATCCAGCTCATAAAGGTTAACGCGGATTGAGTCAAAACTTTCCATAGCTACACAGTCGGTAATTCTGGCAGCTGGTCTCAATTGGCTCGGCTTCTTTGATCTCATCTCCCTAGAAGTCCATTAGTAGTTGCTACATGAGCAATTGGCAGATTGTCACACCTTCTGGATACCCCATTTCATAACTTGAATGCAATCATACCCATGGAAACCATTCCAATATCTGGCATTGTTAATTTTGAAGGTAAAGTAGAATCTTTTGGTTACACATACCCTTTCCTTCGGTCATGGATTTCTCTCTCATACTTCGTCTGACAGATAAAGCCATAATGCTTTCTGGCTACTCGTGACTCAACTAAGACTTTGGTCGCTAAAGGAGATATCTCCCCGAGGAATTTCATCAAAGCGCCTCTAACAACTGCAGTCCACCCATCAATCGGGGCCATGACTTCCATATTTTGAGGAAGAGCATCGCGAGGGTACGGACTTTTGTCCAAATCCCCCAACCAAGAATAGTGCCTTCACTCTTTTCTTAGAGGTCCTCACTTGGTTATCCACAAGAAGATGAATCTCTTGGAGAATTGGTTTAAACAGGTCAACCATCTCCTGTCCGCTTACCCTGAGTCGACCTCGATGAACATGGATAGCGCTGTCATCTGCAATGCCTAGAACAGGTATGATAGAATCCTGGTTCACATCTCCACAGAAAGTTCTCTTTATGACCGTCTCGAAGCGTTGCGTTGCTTCTAGTGTGTCACGATCCCACCCCGGGATTGAGGAGAATCGGCTCTCTAGGAATTTTTCAAATCGCCTATTCAAAAAAGTACTACCAACAGAGTGAGCCATCCTCGGAAGCTTCTTCTTTAAGACGTAGAGTAGGCACCCGTTCAGCAATTGAAAACGTTATGAGATCTACCGTACCACCGCCTGCATCACAGAGAACAACAGTATCGCCAACTTCTAATCCATGAGGATTAGATGCACTCAACGCATGCATTGCAGCAGCTTCGGGCTCAGAGATTAGACGTATTGTGCCATTCCCACCAAAGCCTGCATTCTCTGCACAGCGAAGTGTGGTCATCTTGGCTTTGTCGGGCCACATTGCTGGAACAGTTAGAGCAAACTCCAGGTCAATGCTATCAAACGAAGAGCCAGTCTTGGACTTCAAAATCTCGATGATATGCTTATGCAAACATCGGAGGTAGTCTGTCGCCACATCTTGAGATGAAGAGTGGTATGGCTCGGGGACTCGACGGCAGTCATAGTATTCCAAAGAGAGACGCGAGGCTAAACCAAGCTTCTGATCAGCAGCAAATCCAAGCTTGATCCATTGAATACGGGGCATTCTATCGTAGATCTGGAATCCCCACAAACAAGTCGGCTTAGATTCCCCATACTCATATGCGACTTCAGTCGGCACTTTTTCGCTTGTAATTCAACCGAAAGTAGAGGGACTCTGCGGCCACGGCTTGATAACATGATGTCTCTCCGGCTTGAACAATTGTCAGTGCAAGGACAAAGCGTAGAGACAAAAGTTACTTGCATTACTTGCTGAGGGCACGCAACACTTGAGTAGGTCGTGCCGAAATCCGCAGCCACAACGATTCTATTCCCAGCCGAGGTGTCTCCCATATCGCATGTAATAGATCTCTGCTCTCAATGGATCTGTACATAGAATTGAGTATGACAAAGTGCAGTAGACTGTCTCTCCTTGTACTGATATGTCTGGTTGCGTTGCTTAATGAGGTGAGCTGTAAGACAGTCAATTTGAAACTACCAACAAGTGGAAATAGAGAGTAGTGGAATCGACAGAGAAAGGAAGACGAAATTACTGTGTTGTGTTAGTCAAATAGAAGTGAATATAAAGTACTACAACACTCACTTTCTGTTCTGACCATCACCTCATCTCATGGAATCAGTATAATCACTCGTCCAATAGTTCATCCACTGTATTGCTTCAGATCGACAGTCATCGCTCATCAAGCACCGAGAATCTCAAGACTTTCTTATACTAACCTTGGACATTCCGCTTCGCCTTGCACGATATTCCCTCCCCTGTGCCTTGACTCTTTGTTTTTTTTTTTTTTTATTACGACAGAAAGAACTTGGATGGAAATATCATTTCAATCACAACAGGCTATGATGTATGTATACCCCTCGGTCACAACGTCCTTCGCAAATATTCTGAAGTAATGAACCGTCCTTTAGGGTCAAAATCATCCTTTAGCCGGCAATGTACCAGCCACTACCTCTTCGAGAAACCCGAACCGAGACGAATTCCCGGCACAAAGTGCTTTGAAAAAACTGAAACTAGGTGTAAACGGCATTCACAAGGGTGTGAACTTTGTGAGTCAATGCATTTCGCAGCAAGCTTCCAGGATTGAGCAGATAAAACAACAACTAAAGGACGCACAGCAACGCATCCAGAAGTTGGTGGTTGAACTTCAAACTCAGATACTTAGAACTATGCCTGACTAACAAGCCAGTGATGCGACTATTTCCGAGAAGTTTCTGGTAGCCCGCGATATCATCTGCGAGTGGGTGGAGGGATTTCCTGACATCAAGTCTTTCACCGAAGCTCTATATGAGTCGTCTATCGCCGAGGTATTGATGAGAATCTGTTTACCTTTCCGGGAGAGTTTCAGTTAGAACTCGATCACGCACAAACTGAGGTATTGACAATGATTATCTTCAATATTATTCGAGAACATATACTCGAACCTCTAGTATTCGCCGTGCCGCCAGCGGATCAAGAACTCCTAGGACAGCTTTATGACATGATGTCGATGCTGGAACCGAAAAAAGACTGGCGTGCCCTCAGCCACTGAATACAAGCGATTGCTTATCTTCGTAGATACTAAAAGTATTGATCTCTGGCGGTCAGATACAGTGAGGGCTTACACTGAAACTCAGGTCTACTAAGATAGGATTATTCAACGCTGTTCTGGCTTAGCCGATTGTTTGCATGGCTTTTTCATTTATTTCAGCTATGAGGAAATAGTTGATTTAGACCAAAAGTTTGGAAGGCTTGAGCAACAGATCTTACCACAAATTGCAGCTCTTGCGCTAATATTAAAATGTTCGCCGGAACAAAATCGGTGGGGATGAGATCGAGATTTCGATTGGGCCCAGCCTACAATTGTCTACAAGAGCTATTTGAGTCAGTTCATAATAAAGGATCCCCATACCCACCACACGCTTAACCCTCAGATTGCGAGATTTGCGAATATGCAGGATGATGCGCCTATTGTTGTGGTCCTTCTGGGTTTATATCCGGCCTTGTTTCGCTCGGTCTCTGGAACGCAAAATGATATTCTGATTCAAAAAGCAGTGGTTGTGATCGAAGGATATGAGAGTCTGTCTCCAAACTTGGAAGCAGAGGTTCATTCTCTGGCAGCAAAAGGGTGATATGTGACTCCGATCTTGTGCCTTGCATCTTTCGCTTTTCAAGTTGGAGTGTATTCCCGTAGAGCTGGACATCACCTAGGGAGGTAGAAGAGAAAGGTGTTTTATGCTACAGTTATTGAACTTTGGACCTGCCTTAATCCTATACCTTACTGCTGCTTAACCGATTAACAGATTCCTGACCTCCATCCATCAGGGTCGGGTCCAGACTGCAATGTGTGAGCCGGCGGACACCAGTCGACAAACAACGGCTCTGTAAAGGGCGTGCATGAATCACTTGCTTCATTGGAACCTGGAACGGCTCGGTTTGGCCAAAGTCGTGGAATATACTCCTTGAATACCATGTCTACTACATGATGGAGGGAGTCATGAAATGATGCCTACTATGTCTTCATTGCGCCGTTATACCCTATACACCTCAGACCCTAAATGGTATCATATACTAGACCCAGAAAGTCATATCAGAATAACAAAAGAAAAACAAGAAAAGGAGGATAATAAGAGCCAGGGGCTAGGAGGGCCTTTTCAATGCGGGCGGTAATCCCATCATTACGCGATGGCCCTCTTCGCGGACGCCTTTCGCCTCATCATTCTTTCCTTGCCTCTCCAGAGTCTCTGCCAGCATCTCGTCCGTGACACTGACCCAGAGTCGATCGTTGGCTTTCTTTGCCATGGCACGACCTGCTCGCGCGCTCTTTTCGGCCTGTTCACCGACAACTCCACGGAAATACTTCCAACTCATGAATGTTAGGGTCATGCAAGTAATTTGACTGTTGCTGATTGCCGTGGCTGACTGGAGAGCTTGCTGGAGGAACTGCTTGGTTTGTATGGTTGATTCGGTCTGCACGGTAGCGCATACCAGATAGTAAGCTGCTTGGATATATTTGTTGGGGCTACCCTTGCAAAAGGATTCAACGGTTGCCAGAATGTTGGGGAGCTGAAAGTGTGACGCCTGAGTTGGATCACGAAGTATGAGAACGGTATTGAGGGCTGCAATAAGTGCAATGTCACGCCGGGGGTCATTGCGGGCTGTTTTGCTCGTCGATGGAGATAACGAAAGAAGAGGGGATTGAAAAGCGTCGAGGGCAGCTTTCAGATCGCCAGTTGCTTGTGCAATGGTACCCGCAGCGTACTCCATCAGACATTGAACAGTATCGGGTAGACACTCGCCAAGCTCTTGCGCTTCTTGTTGGAGGTCCTTCAGCGTTTTGCTGGCAAGGTCCCAGTCCGTGCGGCCACAGGCAAGGAACACTTGTTGAAGAAGAAGGTTACAGTACAGCGTCCTGCGCCATTCTACACGCCTATTCGCATTGACCATTGATTCAGTGATGTCCTGTGGCGATTTGAAACTCCCTAGACAACGAAGTTAGCGTTAACCTAACCAAAGCTGACGCGGCGCTTACCCTGTATCATGCGTATCCCCTCCTGGAGGAACTTCTCAGCTTTACGGCCATCGTAGGAGTTCTTGCAGCTGAGCGTGATGGAACTTAAGAAATAGCAAAGCGCATAGAGGTCATGCTGAGGTAGCCAATTAAAGCTCAAGAGCAACGTGCCATTCTGGACCTGAAGGATGTCCCCGGTGTCTATTGACGACGGTCCTGCGGATTTGCCACTTAGAGGAATGGAGAACGACCCATCGGCGCGCCAATTAGGGTCGTTCAATCGCTCGTCCATCAGGTCTTGTAAGTTCTTCAACTTCTGTGACGATTGATTGATGTCATATTCAAGAAGGCTGCAACAAATATCGACCATTTGCACAAGCGTCGTCAGCTGCGGTATATGGCGAAGCTCGTCATTCAGCTGGTGGCTCCGAGCTACCGCCAGGGCGCGCTGAGCCTGTTCAATGGAGTCGAAGCCGGATCCCTGTTGTAGATGTGCAAGGGCCTCGGTGACAGCCGACATGGCCGAAACAGCCTTATCGCCATGGCGGTTGGCCATATTAGCTATCTTGTGTAGGTGTTGCAGGGCTGTAACGGAGTCCTGGTGGGCTGAGGAAGACAGCGAGAGGGATACTCGAAGGAAACGAAATGCATACTCCCAGGCAGAGTGCCGATATCTATGCTAGTCAGCATATGCCCTGTGCATCGTGAGCCTGAAAATCACTCACGCTTCGACATCCTGGATCATCCCATCCACAGCTTTCATTGAGGCCTTAGGGTTTGTCTTGTGTAGCATCCGTGCCAAAAGATGTTGCATGCTGTATTTTAAGTCCAGCATACGGTTCTGCAGCATTGTAAGTAACCAAGAAAACAGCAACGGAATACTGAGTTTAACGCAAAGCGACTTACCCGCTCGCACAAGTCAATCTATCAGCACGATGTTAGCAGCGTGGCCTGATAGTGAGAGTCTAGGGGTTTGACATACGCCTTTACTCAATGCGGTCTCCGCTTCGAGATCATTGTCCGTCTCCTCGAACAGAATGCGCGCATACCTTAATCGCACAAGGGCTTCGACTCGGGGTTGTAATCTCCAGTTCTAACCAGATTCGAAGAATACAGTTAGTCAGAAGTAGGTAAGATCAATATCAGCGAAGCGAATTCCACACCAACCTTCAACACCGCTTCCAAGCAACCAAGACCCGTCGCGACCAACTTATAGTATTCCTCCACTTGCAATTCTTGTTTCAGTAAGGCGACCATAGTTCCGTTACTATGGGCCGCGTTGAGATACTCATCCGCCATCGCCAGGAGGAGGACCTGATAGTCGATGGGGGGCTTTGCTGGTTTTTGGTGTGTCATTTGACCAGCCGGTCGCTGCGCTTGCTTCTTGGACGGCGGCCGTTGGAGTTTCTGCTGTATTTCCGGGGGTGGAGCTGGTATCAAGACTTGGGGGACTGGCCTGGGTGACAGTACCGGGGGGGTTGCCGTAACAGGTGGGGGTCGGACAGTTGGGGGATTCGGTGCAGTCGCGGCGGTAGTTTTGGGCATCGCCTTTGGTGTAACCTTTGGTGTGGGTTTCGGTGTAGGTTTCGGTGTAGGCTTCGGTGTTGTACTTGGTGTAGCACTTGATGTAGCCTGTGGGGGCTTGCCATAAACTTGGTTCCCTTGGTTTGGACTAGCAGCTGTGTAGTACGTTGGTTGCGTTGCGGCGGGGGTAGTGAGTGCAGGGGAGACGCTACTGGCTGCAGCGGTAGAGACCGCAGGTTGTCCACCATATTGAGATGGCCTTTGGGCAAATTGGGAAGGCGATATAGAAGGGAGAGGCGGCGTGTTGAACAAGTCGGATGGGTTCACATATTGCGGTGGTGGCGGCTGTTGTTGTTGCGGTTGCGGCGGCGGTTGAGGTTGAGGTTGAGGTTGTTGATTATAAGTGTGTGCGTAGGCGGGATAGGCCGGGATCATGACCTGAGGATAAACGACTGGCTTGCCATATTGATATGGCGAAACGTTCGAGTGGGCATTATTGTACAGTAGCTGCTGCGGCTGGATGGTCTGCTGGGGTTGAATAGGAGGCTGCTGCAGGTACTGCGAAGGATATTGGCCGTTATGAGGTGGTGGTGGTGGATAGCTCATCGCCCCAGGACGCAGATAATGCTTCGTGGTGATCGCTGCACTCTGCTTCTCCCGGAGTCTATACTTTCGTTCATTTAGAAGTAGAAGTTGGTGATCACCTTTTGGGGAGTGTTTGATCGCGATATTAAATCCGCTTTCCCTTTTGAGGTCGGCTTCGGAGAAACCCCCAAGGCGGTCAGTTTGAAGACAAAGAGTGAAGCCCTATTTATTCTCTCGGTATATACATTCATTGTGAGATCCTTCTCTATTAACCCCCATTCTATAGACAACTGTTTGTATATATAAACGCCCATTAACCTTGTCTAGTATATACCCAAGCTGAACAGGGCGTCAATTGCCGTCCATCCCCGATCAGCACTTCCAAGTGGCTACCCATATATTCACAATGGAGAGATTCGATGTATATTTCTAGACTTCTAGTATAGTCTTTATAAAGAGTTAAGCCAACAAGAAATAGTAATTACACGTTAAGAACAAAAAAGCAAACAGAGAAAAGAGAATATTGAGTCATATGATAACACCGAATCCCAAAGTAGCGCCTCTATACAGTACCTTTGCCATTCCTTTCACGAGGCATAGCCCACCCAACCTTCCTCTCCTGGCGTTCCATGCATTCAGATCATACCAATCGATGCATATAATTGATTTATTGACTGGCTCTGCATACCGGGTTCTAGAATGTCCATCTCGAGAGACGGGGGATCATTAAGAGGAGGGTGTTCGCGGATGGTCCAAGGGCATAACTCGCTGCAGTTGTCCACATCGATCGTATTCTCTGCCGGATGGATCCTCTGCACGGCCCATGCTTGATCCGGGATAGGGGACGTCCCTCCAAGACATCTCTCAGTCCAAAAGAAATATGTAGCTCTTCCGGAATTCTCGTCAATATGACAAGGTTGTTTGCGAGGGCATTTCAACGAAGAATTACAGGAGTTGCAAACGGATATTCGCTGGCAGGAGGCGCAGAAACTATCATACAGTCGGCAAATTGTGGTTTGGCAGACGCTGGAGAGCCAGAGATCAACTGATCGGTGTGCGCATCCAAATCGAGGTGTGATAGACTCTTCCTTCCCTAGCTGCCCTGATCCCGTTGATAGTTGATATTCAGTCTTGATCTTCAACTGGCCATTCTCGTCTAACTCCGGAAATAATTCAATCTTCAACTGTGTAGAGCCATAGTTTTCGGTGCAGGTATGCCAGCAAAATCGTTCCCGGACATCAGTTCCAAATTGCGCAGTCAAGGCTGTTATCGATTTCTGTCGCATCAGCAAGAGTTCAACGAGGTCCATTTTATCTCGGAAAGTTAGCTTTTTGCATGGACACAAGTCAACTATGCCTGCGAGATCCCCGAGTTCACAGGACCGTTCCTCAGGTTTTCGTTTGAGTTCTCGTGAAGAGAACAAACCTCGTGGATGTAGCTTCAGGCATTTCGAACATGCTCGCCACGTGTTGTTTTCTAGAACTTTGACGAACTGCCACCGAGTAGTAACGAAATTGTGCCCATTCCGGTAATGATGGAAGAGTGGTGCGAAATCCCGATTGAAGTGCAGTGACTTGGAGTCCAGGATTGCGCCGGATATTGCAAAGAGACGTTTACACGTCAATGCTAGAGAAGCCTCTGCCAGCACGGGTAGATGAGAAACGATCTCAAGCAGTAGCTCGGTGGGCAATTCGAGGAGGTAACACCGCTTTTGAGAGCCAGGATTTGACCTGTCCGGACTTCGTGACCAAAGATGCATCTTTGTGATAGTCTTAAATCTTTTCCCAGCACGACGAAGACCATATGCCATATCGATGGAAAACCGTGAATCTGGACCATAGACTGTACCGAGAACCAGGGCCTTCTTGAGCTGTTCTCGGATTTTTGAGGGTTTTGTATGGGGATGTGTGTCTGGGGACCGACAGAGACTCATAGGTGAAATGGGAGCCAAATCATCTCCTGCTGTTGCTGGAGTCTCATGGCGTATAATAAGAGGACTGGGAGCGTACCGCGTGACGAAAAGATAACCCTACAAGAAAGTGAGAGGGAGTGCAGAAGGAAGGACGTTTGACCTTGAAGTAGTCCACACGAATGTTCTCGGTTTCGCACGCAAACGGCGCACGGGGTAGGGTCACAGTGTAATGCCTGTGATAAGAAATTACATACCAATTCGGTATTGACTGATCTAGTGCAAGCAAAGTAGAAGAGTCAATATGAGAGCCTGCTGATTGGTACTGTATCAAAACTCCACTGCTAAAACTTTTTTAGGAAGTGGGTGCTAAAGCTGAAGAGGTCTATGATGCTATGTTCCATTCTATAGTTGGTTTCCGCATCCGGCATCAACCTGGTAACCGCAATGAGAATTGCACGCACCTCTCGATTTCCAACCTTAAGAATGTCCATGATTGCAGACAAGGGGTTTGAACCCAGAGTGCTTGCAACCCAGCTAGCCTGACCAGGAAAGAGATACAAACGCCGCCATGCCTCTTGTCAACTGACAACCCTCTTTGGCGCCTCGTGATATCCATGACGTACATCACGAGCTGAGTCATCTGGAGGCTGACTGATCATTGAACATCAAAAGCTATACCCAAGATAGCATAGCGCAGTCACTGGCAACGAGATAAGGTGCTTATGTCATGCATTCCCCTATCGGGCAATGATGCCGAGGCACATGAATCCCGGCGCAAAAGAACCTGTTCGGAATAAAATATATTTGGTACGTACAATTATTGGAAGGGTCTGACATCTCATTGCGTTCGTTTTGCTTTTCTTCTTCTCTTTCTTTCTCCTTTTCTTTATTTTATTTTATTTTATTTTTATTTTTCTCTTTTCCACTGATATCAATTTCTACAAGCGTGGTTGGTTGTGATAAGCCTCGTTGCCCTCAGCCCGTATGGCTTCCGCTGAGACCTCCGCTACTACTCTCTTGACCTCCTTCCCGGTGCCAATCTTACTGTCGGGATTGCTTGTAATGGGCATGCTATCATGGTTGCGCCCAAATGGCCGCGTTTCATTCTTTCACTCAAAAGACAATAACCTAATATTGAAGAAAGTCGGGAAAGGAACTAAACAACAGTTTACCTTGACGGATCTCTGTCGTACTGCCACACCAAAGACATGTCGGCTCAACCCGTTTTTGTTCAACGGCCATCTCCAGACGGCCTGGACTACGGTGAAGTTTGATGACGTTCCTGTATACTATAAACGCTGGATGTTCGAAGCCGATAACCCGATGTTCAGTGGGCATTTCGCGGTGGACTTCGTTGTCCATCCATTCGAAGCTCCCAAAGACAGCCAACTGACGGATCGGGAGAGAAAATACACTCAACCATCGGGTTTACCGGAAAGGACAGCGTTCTTCGCGGCAGATGAATTTGAAGCGCTTCCTTCAAATGATACGAAACCCATGCTTGTTATTCTCCATGGCTTGAGTGGGGGGTCACACGAGATTTATCTACGCCACGTCGTGGCACCCCTCATTGCTGATGGGGAATGGGAGGCCTGTGTTATCAATTCTAGGGGCTGTGCTCAAACCAAGATAACCAGCGGCGTGCTATATAATGCTCGTGCCACGTGGGACGTCCGTCAAGCCGTCAAGTGGCTTCGGAAGACATTCCCGAACCGGCCATTGTTTGGGATCGGATTCTCCCTCGGCGCAAATATCCTCACCAATGTAAGTCACCTCTAGCGTAGCTTGCCGGCTGTATCCTGATGGACTGGACTTGTATAGTATTTGGGTGAAGAAGGTGAAGCTTGCCAGTTGAAAGCCGCGGTACTTTGTGCAAGCCCTTGGAACCTAGAAGTAAGCTCCGTGAGCTTGCAAAGCAGCTGGATAGGACTCGAGGTCTACAGTAAAGTGATGGGATCAAACATGAAACGACTTTTTGAACAGTAGGCCGTCCTTCGTATATCTGGACTTACTGCTGGTCGACTAACAGCCAATCTCATTAGTCACGTAGAGGAGGTCTCCAAGAATCCTCGAGTTGATATTGATGCAGTTCGGAGTACTAAATACTTGCATGAGTTCGACCGGTGAGCAGCCACACTATATGATATTATCTCCAGGAGGTTCCTGACTTGTCAATTCGCACTAGGGCTTTGCAATGTGCATCATGGGGTTACCCCACAGAGGGTGCTTACTATCGTGATGCTTCGTCCGTTGATTCGCTGCTTGCTATTAGGATCCCTTTTTTTGCTGTACAAGCTGAGGATGACCCGGTGAGTTCGACACGCTGAATTTTACTACTCTCATGCGCTGACTAGCAACAGATTGCTACCGTCAAAGCACTTCCTTTCCAAGAAATCGAACAAACCCCTTATGGTGTTATGATGACAACGTCCTGGGGTGGGCATCTTGGCTGGTTTGAACTTGGAGGCAGCAGATGGTTTGTGAAGCCAGTAAGTTGTTGTCTACTATTGCTGCTGCTTTCCCACACCTAATACGTTGAACAGGTGACCAATTTCCTAAACCTCATGGCCAAGGAAATCGACCTCAAGACTCCTTTCTTGGTTGAGAACCCCGAGAAAGCTCCAGGCCACGCTGCCAACCATACTAGCAATCTCGATGTAACACCAAAACCGGATTTCAATCCCATGCGTCGCAAACTGGATTTCCAATCGGCACTTTTGAACTAGGCTTATGAAGCAATCGTTCAATCGCAGCTGATAGCTACCGAAGCCGTCGCTCAGTGATGTGAGTTATAAAGCAAGAAGATTGTCATGAGTTGCCATTCATGTCAAAGCATAGACCGGTGGAAACGCCAAACCCCATCTAGATACATAGACTTGGTATAGACAGAAATACTTTTGTACAAAAATTCTCAAGCAAATGAAACGCTTTTCCTCTTTCCTTTCGACTTCGAAGACGACCCGTTAGTTTGAGCTGCTGTAGTATCGGGTTTCGTGTCTTCATTGCTATCACCCTTGCGCTTGCGCTTTTGACGGATCGCTGCCTTGGTCTCCTCCTGTTCGCCGATATTCGTTAGCAACTTATGGCCTCCTTGGAGAAGAAGCACATCTTCGGAGCAATATAACGCACCAATTTATTTTTCTTCTGTGCTTGTCTAGCCTCGGCTTCCTTTCTCTTCGCTTCTCGGATCTCTTCTAACTGACGGGCCTTCTGCAACTTGGACTCAATCTGCCCTTCTTTCTCAGCATTAACCATAGCAAGAATGGTAGCCATTCCCTCCTGCGAAAGCGCATTAGCAACGAGGCGTGCAGACGAGGAACTATGCTGCCCATAGACATACCTGGTCATCAACAAAGACCTTTCCCTTCTTCTTCCCTTTTGGTTTCACCACCCCAACAGGCGTGATTGCATTCAACTTCGGCAGGTCCAATTCCTCCTCCGTATACTCTCTCTTCTTCTTCTTCTTCAACTGGCTTGCTTCGGTGCGCGCCTTCGACTTAACTTCCTTTGGCGGCGGGCGCTTGGCGGCTTTCTTGCTCACTTTCGATGCGGAGGAAAGAGGCTTGCTCTTATTCGAGTCTTTCCCTGAGGGCTTAGCCGAGCCCGGTTTTGCTGCCATTGTTCTTTTAATTTGTTTTATTCGGAGGTATCTATGAGGTTATCGCATGTACGTGGGGATTATGAAAAAGAGACTCGGCGATGAAGACTCGAGACTAAGTCACGCCACAAGCGAGATAGAAGGATAAATTGAACAACCTTGGGAGGGCAACAACAAAAATAGACTACCCCACCAGTGCGATATAAGACTTAATAGTGTAATGGGAAAAGTTTAAAATGAAGAAGAAAAAAAGGAAACGAAAGAATTGAAAGATCCAAGCCCCGTTTCGCAGAGACAGAACGGCGAAGAAATTTTTTGAATTAGGTAGGCGGTGAAAGAATCCCGCCGAGAGCATGCACCGACCTCCACCATCCCATCTCATCGTCACGCTAACCCAAGCCCGAAAGGAACGTCGACTCTCTTTCTCAGCGTCTCTCCCCTCTTCCCCCCTCCCTCTCAGTGTGCCATTGTCAAGTACCCGGCCTGGGGTTACAGACTCACATCCTTCTAAAATGACCATCAATCCTACTTACCTCGCGCAGCGCACGCGCTCCTGTACGTCCACCTTGCTCCCAGCTGGCCCAGCCGGTCCGACCTTTAGAAATTGCCGCGATGTCAATGGACGAAAATGCAAAGCTAACCATCTCACCTCCAACAGCTGTCAACTGGACTGACGCCAAAGCCCGTGTCCTCAAGTCCTACAGAGAATGGCTTAGAGCGGTCAGTGAACCCAATTCTTGTCTCTGCTGGTGTGCTGGCGTGTGTAGTCGTGGGAGGTTCCCGACATTCGATATCACAACTGAACCCAGTCGCTCGACCGAAGATTGTACCGAGTCATTACTTTGAAGTGCGAGAAAACTAACATGGAACCCATTGAACCGAACAGTCCCCCGAGATCCAGACCATGTACTCCCTGAACATGCCCGTATCCGCCATCCGCACCAAGGTCCGCCAGGAGTTCGAGAAGCACCGTTACGTGAAGCAGCTCGGTGCTGTCGATGTCCTGCTATTCCAGAGCCACTCTGAGTACCAGGTTAGTTCAAGTTCGGTCTTTGCTGAGATGCGATGATGCCGAGTGCACGGTTGCACTTGTTCCATCGGAATCATACCATCTTCAGGATCAAGTATACTGATACTTTTCTCTACGCGCTAGGAAACTCTTAACTACTGGAAGCAGCTTTCTCATGTGATGAAGTACTTCCGTCCAGAGGAGGACCCCGGTGCCCGGCTACCCCCTAACTTCATCTCGGGCTTCTTGGAAGGCCGCAATTGAATTGAATTGTTCTTGAGTATCTTTGCATTGAAATCTTTACCTTGGTTCGGGGATTGCACCGATAGAGTGTTATGTAAATATTGTCAGAGTAGCTAACGTCGGATCTGTAAGTTAGCCGGTCCTTGATAGGCGTAGTGTAGGTATAGTAAAGTTACGTGCGAGATCACCCTCAACCATTCTTACGAGTTCCAGCAACCTAACAAATCCGAGAAGATACATGCAGATAGCATTGGACGCTACCATCTAAGGCCCACCCCGTTTACCAGTATCCAGAATTTGTATGCACTACGTTGTCCAAAAAGCCCTACTAAGTGTGAACCATAAGAATGTCATCAAACCCACATGTTCTTGATACATAGCGCATGATATCAATAGTCTATAATAACAATGGCTGAGTTGCTGAAAGGGCATAAATAATGCTGAGCCCAACAGCAAAACTTTTATCTAAGTGTACACAACGCCATACAAACACCGCAGACCGAGTAAATCAGAGCAAATGCAAGTTAGAAAATGGTAATGGTTTTAAGAGCTCATTTTATCAGCCTCGGAGGCATTAAAGGCATCACGAGAGGCGGTAAACTTGTCCGTAACAACATCACACAGATCCATCAGGGAATCCAAGCCCTTCTCCAGTGCTTCCACTGCGTTCGTTGTGTCTGGGTTCCAAAGATTAGCTTTGTTCAAAGAGAAGAGCAAGACCGCAATTCACAAGAGAGGACAGTCGAACATACCATAAGTCTGAATGCGCAGATTCATCTTAGTCTCGGAAGGATGGGGAATAGTATATCCACAGAACTCAACCTGAGGACTTTTCAAGCTGTTAGTAATTCCATATATCTAAACTAGCACGACAGCCAAGAACAACGTCAAACGACAGAATAATAAGCAACAGCGCATACTTCTTCATTATAGCATATCGTAGCGCATTGCCCAATGTATGACCCTCGCCTTCAAACTGAAAAGAAGCCGCTGTCTCGGTAGCTCCGGGAAGCTGTCGTCATATGAATTAGTAACGAACATCTTCGCTTTCTTTAGACGAAATGCGAATATTGAGAGAGACGAACGACAGTGATCCGCTTTTCCTCCAATACCTCCTCTTGCTCAACCTGCTGTTCTTGTTCTTGAGTTGCCGCAGCGGTGGCGTCCATCATGGACTGGTCTTGATCTTGGGAGTGCACGGAGGCAGGCATGGTGTATGTTGTACGTAGGGTTGCACAGGCGGAGAAGCAAATTGCCACTTGAGAAGAAGTTGTGAACTCGGCTTCGGATTTGCTGGTGACGAGGTGCAGCTTAAGATGGGTAGATTTGGATTTCCTGGAACGAGATGCTCAGGCGATTGCGTTGGGCACGGTACCGGGTAGGGGTTTTAATGCACGTTCTCGGGAGGTGGCAGGATTTTGAAATGGCCGCTTTGTTCTACTCCAAGCCTTCTTGCGATTTATTCTTGGTTGTGGTCCCTCAATTGTGAAGCTATCAGAATTGATGCCGAGTCCGTCGCAAAGCGGGAAAAAAAGCGAAAAACGGTTATCGATAGAGAGATTGACCGCCTTCGGTGTCGGAGGTTTTTATTCTTGGCAAAATCACTTTTAGACTCAACAACGGACATCTTTCTTTCAAAGATCTTACTGTGAAATAAGTCAGGTGATTTGTAGGAAGGCAGTCAGACATTGTTATTGAAATTCTTGATGTAGAGACCTCGGTTCTGTGCCGCCATAGTTTACAGTCTTTCGCACACAGGTTGGTTACTCAGAACCGAGTGTACGATATGAAAACCCTCCTTGGCGGTCTAGGTAAGTTCTAGGCACCAGATATAGACGCTTAATTGGGGTAGAGCGATGGGTGGCCTTTGGGTGCTGCTCGTGGCGTCTTGAAGCTAGTATAACGGCTCTGCGAGAAGGACCAAGGAGGCCCTGACATGACAGACCCAAGGAGCTTATCATAGTAGTAGGACTAGAAGTCGAACTCTAAACCTGAGAGGGAATCACGGTGTCGATAGTGATATAAAGACGCCCGGATTTACACATACATAATTTCCCAACCACCCTTAATGGTCCTCGCATATGTCCTCCTGAACCGTCGCCTGCGGTCAAGCTCCATAATATAGCATTCATGATTTATACGGACAGTTCTTTGTCACCACGGGTGGGGGAGTACTATTACGCTTTCCTACATGGATACGACTGACCGTTCAACATCCTAAAAATAGCTCGGGTCGTCCATGAAGAATCGATCGAAATGAAACTTTTGAGGACTTATTTCCCAGGTGTATGTGGATGGAGTAAACAATATCGAACCGCTCGTTGAGAAGGCCACCCAGCTCTCCCAAACACATTGATCTAGGAAGTAATCCGAAAAGTTAATATTGAAATTAAGGCATACCAAACGGACGACGTAAGGAACTGTCCCATACAGCATAAAAGGAGGAGGGAGATGGTGGATAGACATCTAATTAATTCTAGGCAGCTCCCACGAACCTAGGAGTTTATTGCGATCGACTGAGGGCCATCTCGCTTGACGCAAAGACCACCTCCAAGTCCACATGGGAGATAATATTAACAATAGATGAACAGTCCGTGCAGAAACAAGTTTGCCGTTTATATCTATCGTAAATCTCATGGAGTGCGTAATAGTATACGTAGGACGGAGTACACCCCAAGAGATGAGGACGAACAAACTCAACTCTCGCGGATTGAGCCTCGGGGTCCATTCGTTCTCCTGAACCTAGTCAAGTAATAAAACGAGTGAGTAATGCTAATGAAATATTTGATAGATTTGTCGCGAGAACAAGAATCGGGCTAGTTAGCGAGGGTCCTATGACAGGATTGAATTGCCCACGTCATTTCAATCTTTCATCTTTTCACATGAATGTTCCAAGTCGACGGCGAATCAAGGAAAAGATAGTAGTAGGTAGTATCCGGTATGGCATGTATGCAAGTAGCAGGATTTGTGCATCGAGTCAACGTGTTCATGTCATGAACCTGGAACCATAGCGAGAGGGCCAAGTCAGAGTTGATCTGGACCCGACGGGCACATCCACGGAAGCTACTCTGGAGTAGTATAGTAAAATAATAATTTCTGGAGACTCGGGAAGGCAGAAAATTGGAAGACCCATAAACTAGTGGTTCGTGAAATGGCTGGCAGCTCGTTCCTTAAATCTAATTTGCAAGGAGGGCACGTGGGTCCGCCAGCGTGACTTTAACTACGGAACGACTATGGGCGAACTAGTTTCATGGCTCGATAAAAAAAAAATCATCACAATTATAATAATAAGAGTAATTAATTGCACAACAAAATTGATCGCATATGATCGTATTACTTACTCTTTTTCATGTTTTTGAGATGATTACTCATAAAACCAAACCCAACTGGTAGGAAAATTCCCCGCTGTCTCCACCAATATTATTATTATTACTATTATTATTATTTTTATTTTTATTTTTATTTTTTTTCTTTTTACCTCCCCGGGGACGCCATGATGCCACTTACGGTAATCGTGCTAGAGATAAAGTATTAGGCGATCGGGTTTCCATGTCAAGAAATACGCGATGCCACTCTGTGGCACAGGGTTCATGTCAATACAGTTAGACAACAAGCATGTAAGAGTGTTAGTAAAACAGTTTATTGTACAGCTCCTGCCTACTGATACATTAGGAAACATACGAACTCTGTGGCCCCTACTGCAAACTAACTCCAACTTGAATCCACCCCCCCCGACAGGATTTAATCCACGAGTTAGCAATAACCAACGCAGGGATCGATATGATTCTGGCTCCTTAGTCGAAGCGGTCTGTATTTACCCTGGCGGCTGGAATGAGCCCTTATCGAGGAGGCACCACGAGGTAAGATCTCCCCAAATATCATCTTGACCTTCCAAGAGACTCTCGCTTTGTCTTGGCTTGGCGATTTCTCACCATGCATCGGTTAATATTTCTACTTCGTCACTTGGATCGCTAAGAGATATATGTCAGAGATACATTTCCCCATCGCTTTCGGCTCCAGAGTTGGGTTAATAAGGTAGTTTCACAGTGAAATAGTTACATAGCTTACTGGGGCTGGGCAAATGAAGTAGATACAGTAAGTACCAGCCTTGAAATTCGGTACAGCGGAGATACAGGGCCGTGATCAACCAAACCCTGCTTCTTACTTTTGGTTTAGGGGAATTTGACGGTGAAATGAGAGTTGAGCTAATTTCGAACAAGGTCTTGAGTAGATGACCATTACCACGGAACAAAACTGAACGAGGAGCCAGAAAGGAGAAACTAAAGATCAACAATAGAAATATAGAGGAAAAGAGTAACTTGAAGAATGATGATCGATTAATAATGACAGCCCTGAACGTCTAATCTAGGTACTTTGCAGCCGCTCAGGCCTTTTAACTAGACTCCCTGTCAACCCAAGGATAGGCAAGCCGATCCCATCGTAATGGGGACGAATACGGAGGGATCGGAGGTTAATCCAGGGGCGATCGTAGTAATTTGTTGAGGATCTTTGAAGAGACATGTAAGTGATGACGAGGCAGGCCAGATCATTGATGACCGGTATGGGAGAAGGATGATGGAGAAAAAAAAATCTTTTTTCCCTCTTTCCCCATCTGCCTAGGTAACTGCTAAGACACTCCGGCATTCGATGCTACATAATAGATTGACCGATACTTAGGCCTGGAGCAAATGGGGCTATATTCTCATACTCTCAATGTGACTGTTGACCTGTCTGGGCATGTCACAATGTGACGCCCACAAGCCAGGACGATCCACTTTCCGCGTGATAATCGGGAGACAAAGCAGATCGTGGGAGCTGGTATTAATATAGCCAATGTTTGGTGGTACTGCGGTACTTTGTAACTCCAGACTGCCGGAAGATGTGCCGTCTTCCTGTCTTAGGTAGTTATTTGTTGGCTGATCGCGGCCTAGTCCGTATGATACAAAGTTGAACCTTTTTATTTATTTTTATTCTTTTCTCTCCCCCTTTCTCTTCCTCTCATGTCATTGAGTTTGGTAGGGTTGGAGGTGAAGAAGATAAACCGGAAAAGGTCAAAAGCTATGGAACTGGACAAAAACAAAGGTCAAAAGAACGTGGAAGAAATGTGACCCATCACATCTGTATGAAATAAAAGGAAATAGAATAGATCGCAAATGATATAGTTCCCGGGTTGTCAATATAAAGAGAGAAAAAGAAAATAGTCTCCATGTCAGCCAGTCCGCTCCCAGGTACTAGGTAGATGGACTCGTAGTACATACATACATACATGCCCATGAGCAGTTGCAAGGGCCATGAGGGGAAGGAGCACAGCACTCCCTCGGAGATAAGTTACAAACAGCTTTCCTGGAACAGGAAGGGGACTATTGTTTCCACCAGTTTGGCGCAGGTGGATAACAATCGAGTTGGTGAGGGACGCTTGTGTCGCAGATTCTTTGGGTGCCACTGGAGGCCAATAGTTCGAAGGGGGTGTTTGCTTGGTTTGGCTTGGTTTCATTCCGTTCTGGTATTAAAGTTTGCTGTTATTATTACCTGACACAGAGAGATTCTGAATCGTGTCTGACTACAAGCCATGTCACACCTTGTTATTTATTTATTTATTTGTTTATTTATTCACTTTTTTTTTAGAGGGGGGGGGGAAAAGATGCAGGAAGGGGGATGGAGGAAGAGATTTCAACCTTTGTTTCATAGGCAAGTATTAACAAGGCTCATATCTATCCGATAGAATAAAATCTTCTCAGACGCATCAGGATAGTATTTGGTACAGAAGGTATGGTCGTAATATCACGTTCTCTAACAATTAAGCGCCAGCAGTTTTGAATCACCGACCTCTGGGAACGGGTCGCAAGGGAAGAGCCCCTACATTAGCTGAAAGTAGCCTAGCGGGGGGAAGTTGTCAGCTGGTTGATTACATAGATGGGAAAGGCTTTTTTTTTTTTTTTTTTGGGGATTTTTGCCTTTTGGAATCCTTCGTTTCTTTTCAAACATCATAGAGTACTTTTTCGTTAATTTTATTTGATTTTAAGATGTTGATTGCCTTAGTATGTGTTGAATATAGGATTAATCAAGAATGATTTACAATATATTGGTATATACGATATGGTCACTGATTGCTTGCTTTACCCAAGGTACTACTAGTACTACATGTACATAGTACTGGTGGTACAGACAATGAGACCACCAGCACGCAGCATCATCCGCACTAGAGAAATTGTCACAGAAGTGTCAGATCATCAGCGGATGAGCCCTCACCAGAAACAAACCATGTCTCAGCCTCTACCAATGAGCTCGGACCCTCTCCACTGCACATTTGAGGGTTCAGGAGTTTGATGATTATTACCCTATGGGAGGGTCGATAAGAGAATCTTTTGTAATATTATCTTTCATTATAATTAATTTTTTTTTTATTAATTCAATTTCCTGATCTCTTATTTATTATTTTTATTTTTAATTTTCTAGTTTTCACATCCTTCCAATACATGTTACAAGAAAGTTGTTGTTCCAAATGTATGTATATTCCTACTAGTAGTACTCATCTTGGAGCAGTTCCAATGTTCTCTTCCTCCCTCCCTCCCCCCACATCCGAGCTCCATACATGACTTGTCTTGAATCTCTTGTCTTTTGCTCCGGTTTTGACCCAATCAATACCATACATACAGCTTTCTCTCTCTCTCTCTCTCTCTCTCTCTCTCTCTCTCTCGTTTGGTCTCATTTTGGTGGGCTTTTCCTTTTTTCCTATTTTCTTTCTCTTGGTTTATTACCATTAAGATTATAATCACACTAAAGTGTGGTACCGTTTGGAATTACTACCGTTTCTCAACCCTGATTGATTGACGTGAATTTCTCCTCCCCAGTTCTTTGTCCCACTGGTCGTTTCTTTCTCTACTTTGCCCATACAGTCTGGAAAACCTACTAAATAATCATCATCATATCCGCTCTACTACTACTGCTACTACACCCCTCTTCCTCTTCCTCTTTTTCTTCTCCTTCCCTCTCTTTTCCTTTCTCCTCCTCCCTCCCGTTCCCCTCTCTTTTCTTTTCTTTTCTTTTCTTTTTTTCTTTATTTCATTTCCATAATTCTACCTAAAGGAGCTGAACTTGCCCTGTACACCTCCCTTTTTAGGTCACTTGCGTATCGCTGGGCCAGCCTTGTCGAACATCCCAGTCCATTCCCTTCGCTTGCTTGTTCTGGATCGTTCTTCCGCTCCAACCGACCTCTCAGAGTCGCCGCACTGCCGCCCAGCTACTGCCGTTAGTTAACCGCTGTTCCCAAGCATCCGGCCACACCTCGTCACAGTTTCACCCTCGAACTGCTCGACCAACAGCTGCTAGTGTGCCACATTTTTTTTTGTTGGCTCCCTGCCCTTCTCTCCACACCTACCCTCCTTCCTCTTGTCGCCGTGGGCGATTCATCGTCGCTGTCTTGGTTTCGGTTCCTAGAGCCTTCGCCCCCTCCCCTCGATTTCACAGCTCTATCGTTCTCAGAACCATAGCCGCCGACACTGCCGAGCTTGGAGGTTTGCGCGCTATTTGGTTCGACCTCATCCTACGCTGTCAATAGCCGGGCGCCTGACACAATAAAGCTTGATACCTGGCCCGCAACGCTTCGCTGGGCGTTCTAGAGCATCTGATAGACCGTGGGTGGCACAGTCGTCCCAGCTATAAGAGTCTTTGTGGTTTATATACAGAATAAGGCGTGAGTTGAATGCAGTGTTAAAAAGTGGGGAGTTGTGGATTTTCAACATCGATCGGATACCCTCAGATCTTTCCGGTATATAATTTCGCATTCCTTTTGCGAATATGTCTACTGCAGTTGCGCCTGCCACAGCTGCCCCGTTAACATCTTCGCACATGAATCGTGATCCGAGTCCCAAAAATTGCCCAACGTTGGCACCCACAGCTGGTAGCCATTCTACCTCCACTCCGCCCCGGCCTTCGGGACCTTCTCGGGATGGGTCGTCCTCAAAGAGCTCGCCCGCGGGAAGAAAACAAACGTCGCCTGCGTAAGTATCTTCCTAGGACGCAGAATAATCACCTGAGCAATTGAAAAGCTGACGGTTGACCAGATCGCAAAATGGAAGTGCTGCCCCTAAGGTTATCGTCAAGAAAGAGCCCCCTTCTTCGCCTGCCATGCAATCCCACTCTCGACCTCGCCCGCGGAAATTAGACCTATCAACGAGTCTTCCAACCTCCGGGGGTTTATCAGCCCGCCCTCCTGGTGGTCCTATGACGGCCCGGGAGGGTGTCAGTATGCACCAGGTTGGAATCGCTTGCCTATCGCCGGGTTTCCAGACGCATGATCCAATTATGAGAGAACAGTTGCAGAGAAGTCTGTCAGTGAGAGACCAGCAGAGGTCAATAATTGAATCACGGTTGCAAAGGTCAGCCAAGGATGACGGCCCAGACGGAATAAAACCATCTGAATCCTCCTTCGGTCTCCCCAAAGCCAGTGCTTCGAAGCGGAGGCCTCCCCCAGGTCTCTCTATCGTTCCGCCATCTGCAGCGCAATTTGCCAATGAACGTGTCATCCAATCCGCGCCATTGAATCAGACCTTTACCAGCAGACACCAACTACAGCCGTTGACACGCCAAGTTGCCAATCAGAGTCCTACATTGGGGTCGACATCTCATCTTCATCATATCCCTGTTACTCAAACGAACAATCGGCTTCCTCCGCTTTCCGATGTTTTCGGCTCTGACGCTTTGGGCTCCCGTGAGCAGAACGCAAACCGTGCGCCGTTTTACCAGAACGCATCTAATCCCAACTCTTCCCAGTCAAACAACCTGCCGCCGTTACCGTCTCCTAGAATTCCAGGAACCGCCACCCAGGTACCCAAGCGGCCACGGGAATACCGTTCGGCAGAGGAGGCTGTTCAAGAGCTGTCGGGTGGACGGGAGGACCTGCTGCCACGTATCGTGCACTATGGGGGCCATCAGCCCCCGACTCCACCATCCCCACGTGCCGTCAATGGCCAACCTAAGTCCGCAGCAGTTCACCCAGAAGCGGCTCCGGTACCCAATGCCCAGGTTCCCCCCTCCCAACCTATGTACCCCTCTGAGAGGACCGCTCGTCGCCGCACTAGAAGTGAGTACGAGCAAGACAACGGAAGTCCTCCCTTAGGCCACGGTCCTGAACCACAGTATCGGCCAAACCCAGCGTTGGCACCCGGAACAGGAGCTAGCTATGGCCCATTCGGAGCCGGCAGAGACTCGCCTGAGTCCCAGCGGAGAAAGAAAGAAGAGTTTTTGGCACTATGTGCAAGAGCATGGGATCTGTTTCATTCATAAATTTCTTGTTAATCACGGCCAATCTTCTTCAGTACCCTTCAAAACCGTCCAGTTATAGTTTATGTCCAGCAACTCAGACGGGAGATCATTTTCCTACTCGTCTGTTGTGTCCACAACAACGTGAGACTCATAGTTTGATGACTGGCCACTAGCGGATATTTTAACAACCGCTCGGATGTATCTTTATAATGGGCGGTGTCAGCCACCTGGACATGATGAATATGCATGACTATCTATACGAACAGCAAGAACAGGATGCCATCCTAACTGGTGGAGGGTTAGGTTGTTTTTGACGTTGCCCTTACATTGTGATTTGATATTTTCATTTTCATCGCTCTTACCATCCACTTTATTCTTTTCCTTCTTGTGCTATTTCTTTTTATTCGTTTTCACGTTTATACCATCAAAGTCTGAATTGAAAGGTGCTTTGAATGTGCACCATTTCGATGGACTTGCGAGGCGTTTCCTTGTGATTAATTAGGGTTTCTTTTGATTTGCCAAGACCATGTGAGAACCATATTGATGCCTGTTTTTAAAGGCATGATTTTCCTTCCTGCCATTCGCGCTCTTTACATTGCTTTATTTCTCATGTCGCGTTGGGATACCATTGCTTTGATCGTTCTACTATTCTGACTTCACATCCCCTTTTTGGATGATTTATGCTTTTACATTCTTTATGATCCCCATTCTCCGCTTGGATATCTTGAATTTACGACTAGGTGTCGGATTTGGAACGAGGTCGTGCGAACTTCCGGCAAGGACATGTGTCCTTCCACTTAATGATAACTAATACCGTGGTGTTGTCTAAAAGCGAAACTGTAACTACACTTGCTGCTTTAAGCGATGTACAGGCCAGTTGGTGCGTAGCCGTTTATATACATGTACATAGAGGTACATACAACCCGGAGTTGCAGAGCGTAAACAGAACAAAGCTGAGTCTTGCCAAAGGGTGTAGCAGGTGAACAACTAATTTTATTATACGAGAGTACATAAACATAACTTCAGTGACGCCATCAGAATTGTCTCACGCCATCCGCCGCCGCTTCCTGCCACCGTCATCGTTGCCTTCACCACCTAATCTGCGTTCCATGGGCATCTCTTTCCTTTCCTTGGAGGCAATCTTCTTCCGTCTCCGTTCGAGGGCCTTCGTGCGTTCCTTAGAATTCATATTCTCGTATTTCTTGAGCATTACTTGCTTCTTGAGGTCGGACTTCTTCAAAAAGTATGGGTTGCTTTTCTTTCCTTCGCGGATGAGCTGTTTCTCTCGTTTCTTATGCTCTGCCAGAACCTCTTCTTCCCGTCTCCTATTCTCGATTGCACGGAGACGATCCGACGTGGACCGAATCTCACGCTTCAGAGCTTCCTTCTCCTCGGCGTTCTTTGTTTTGCCGAATTTCGCCTTTAACTCTTTCAGCTCTGAAGAACGATAATCGTCTAGGAACGAGTATGCCTTCCTGGCCGATTCAGCATTATGGTGACCGCCTTGACTGAGCACCGTCGGATCAAATCGTGGGTCTCGCGATTTGGGTATCGATGGAGGTTCCACAACAGTGCGCTTGCGCGAAACGGCACGTTTAGATGATTGAACCATGGGGGCATGTTTTGAAGTCCTTGCAGGTTTCGCCGATTCCTTGGATTTTCCCGACTCTTGACGCTTTTGCTCCCGTGCCTCGCGGATTCGCGCTCTGATGTCGTCTAGCGGTGACGTCGTCTGCGGGGATTCTTCTGTAGGTTTGGCAGTTTTTGCATTGCGCTTGCCTTTCGGACCGAGGGATGCTTGAGCTTTGGCGAGGGCCCCAAAGGATATGCTACTAAGGGATGCTTGGACATCCTCCTGTCCATTATCGTTGTCTTCGCTGTCTTCTGAGTCAACAGGCTCGTCGTGTTCAGACTATTGCAAAAGTCAGAATATCGTCATGAAGGCCAAAAAGCAGGAACTTTAAAACGAACGTTGTCATCAGTTTCCTCCAATGCTGCGTCGTCATAATCGTCTGAATCTGAATCTGATTCACCTGAGCGTCCATCATCACTTTTTTCTTCAGATGCTGATTCTTCCGAATAGATCTCTTCGTCTTCCTCCGGCAAAGCTCGCACGCGACGGTTGAGGAGATCCGAGATCGCCATTTTGCTAGCAATTATATCCGATTATTAATACTGTCCAAAAGAAAGGGAGAAAGAGCGAAGGACAAAAGCAACCAATGTATCAATAGAAGCCCAATCAATGGCGGTGAAGGCGGAGCAAAAAAAAATGAAGCGATGCTGCCGGACATTTAAGGCGGTGGGAGAAGCAGCTTCGCTCTAGTTGGTGGATCTGGACCGTTTGGCCGCGATTTTGCCTTTCGCCATCAGTTTCATCGCATTCTCGTTTGCTCCCTTAGACACTTTACTGTTGGTCTATCACCTCATTTGTGAGCCCATGGGATGCCGCTCATGTACGGCCACCTTTTCTCATATTCTCACTCCAGCTCTACCCCCCTCTTTGATTATAGTGCATGATCGCATGTTTCAAGGCGGGGCTTCCTATAAGGTGCATCGGCGTATTCCTTGTCTTGTCCGATGAAGAACTGACCTCTATAGGTTATCCCAAAGTTTGTTGCAGCACCATTCTCTACATCAGCATTGCTTTCACGCTTGTACCCTCGGAAGAAACAACCACCGGCTTTGGTCGATATCGAAAGACCTCCCGACCTTGGAATGGAGCAACGGACAGCTGAAGGAGACAATTGGCCTACTATTGCAGAGAATGGATCGGGCTACGGTGAAACCCAGGGAGATGCAAATAACAATCTTAGGGCATCATGGAGACCGTATCGAGGTCGCTGGAATGCCAAGACGGTAACTCGCAATGACCCGGGAAGAGCAGCGTCCCAGGCCCCTGAGAAAGCTACGTCTGGCAACCCGCGGAGGAGTCATAGGCTGCGCAATCAGGTATCGGCGGACAGAAGTATGAGCTCAGACACACACGTGCATCAATATCGTCAAGAAGGACCGTTTCCTGCTCGCCCAGCACCGTCTCCCTCGCAGTCATATTCTTCACAGAGCAATACACACATGGGAGGGAGCAACGACGGTTTTAGAAGTCGCCCAAATTTCAATATGCCCATTTTTCCTGGAGGTCCAAGTGGAATGGCTGCCTTCAATGAACAAGCACTTCAATTTCCGTTCTTTTCTCCAAATACTGCTAATCAGCAGTCACAATCTCAGCCTTCCGATCAACCTGCGTTCAGATCGCTTAACACTGCCTTGCCGAATGACATGAGTAATCCCCTGAATTTCTTCGCCCTCATGCCTCCGCCTCCTTTCATGATGAACTTTGGTATACAAAATCCGGCGACGGCAGGACCCCTCTTAAGTGGCTTTCCGCCCTTACCGTTTGATACAATGGCCTTTACAGCAGCTGGTTCTGCTGGGGGCAACATCTCAGATGTGCTTAGTCAAGCACCTGTTGGAGCATCGGCAACGAAGGACGTAGCTTCGCCGCCACCTAAGCCTCCATCCCCCGTCAAATTATACATCGAGCAGTCGTCCTTACCACCCAAATTGGTCACTTCTCCCCAGCCACTGTTGGTCATCCTGGACTTGAATGGCACGCTGATCTACCGCAAGCACCGGCGGTTCCCCCCTGTGTTTGCCAGAAGGGCAGGACTGGACGAATTCTTGGATAACCTGGTGAGAAAATACAAGGTTATGATCTGGTCTAGTTCCCAGCCGAACACGGTGAAGGCGGTTTGCGACAGGCTCTTCCCGGGCAGTAAAAGAAAGGCTCTTGTAGCAGAATGGGGTCGTGACAAGTTTGGCCTCACGTCATCACAATATCGGGCCAAAGTTCAAGTTTACAAAACGTTAGAGACGGTATGGAGCGATAAGGCGGTTCAAGCGTCATACCCATCACCTTCTCAGAATAAACGCCGCAAAGCCGCGCAGACTGGCACGCAGTTGAAAACCCGATGGGACCAGTCCAACACCATTCTGATTGACGACAGTAAAGTCAAGGCTCTCAGTGAACCATATAACATACTCGAGATTCCGGAATTTACCAACCAGCGGGGTCTTGATGAATCCACAATATTTCCAAAGGTTATGCAACTCCTAGACGAACTAGCAAAACATGACGATGTCAGCAGAGTTCTCCATCAGTGGAACTTGGAGTTACCCGAAAATCATGGCATTCTTGAGCTTGACCTCGGCCTCAGTTCCAACGAGGACGACCAGAATCACAACAATACTGCCACCGGCGACGCCCACTCTCCACCTTCCCAACAAGACATTCCAACCGAGCCGACAGCTGTGGCGCAAGCCCGCAAAGAAAGACGCAAAAGGCGCAAGGAGCAACGCAAGGCCCGCAAACAGGAGCAGAAGCTAGAGTCAAAAGCGGAAACGAAGACTCGCAAGATAGCACAAAAGGCCTCCCCGAGAGGTCAAGAAGACAAAGCTGCTGCTCCTGCCACTACCCCAGCGGCGACAAGTACCGGTATCTCCTCCGCTGAATCTACAAAAGCCGCCGTGCAACCGACCCTTGAACGGTCACCATCACCTGCGACTTCGTCTGCCGAATCCGAAAATTTTCTCCTAGATCGATTAGAGGATTCTCTGAATGTTAGAACTGACTAAGTCTTGACGGATGTGTGATTTATATGCGTTTATCAGGGACATTATCTTCTAAATTATGCATGTTTAGTACATAGATATATAGATACACTTGCTTACGCAATTTGATACCCACGGCTGGAATAATACGATTGCAATGGAGATCATTTCGGTCATGTACCTATAGCCAGTATAGGGTTCATCCGTATTATATCGTTGACTAGAGTTGAAGTCTCACCAAAGGCTCTGTGTGTATGGAAACGACTTGCCATTCGATCAAAGTCTCAGTTGCAAGACCTATATAGTGATATCGATATATGGCTATAAACTAGATATCGTAACTAAGCTTACTGCATCACTCGTCTATTGCGTATATAGTTTAATCGCTCCGAGGTCTAAGGATAAAGTACCTGTCTACAAAATCAAGACAAACTACATGGGCTCCGGCTATCATCGACCAGTGAATCAAACCGCATGATTCTAGCAATGCAATTTTGTCCAGGACATTGACATGTCTAAGCAGAGGCCAACAAACTACAGTCTATACGTTTTACTGGGGGTTACAGGGTTACAAGGAATATCCCGATGGGATCAGAAGTGATTGAGCACATAAGTGCTATTTAGTGCTAAACTAGGCTAGCTACTGCATCATCCGACATCTCAATTCGTAAGCGTGTCATGATCAAAAGTTTTTCAGAAAGCGTAAACCGTCATGGGCAGTGTGAACATTAGACGGGATATGGATGGGGCGGAGACCTGTACGGGCGGCACGATGCAGAAAACCTGAACCAAAAGTCGTGTTGAATCGTAGTACTCTCCAGCCCTAGGGTATAAGTGATGTGAAGTTTTTTTAGGCCGAATATGAGGAAGGCCACCCAACGATAAGAAATTAGGACGTAACATCATGAATTTGCCACAGGACCTAATGCACTAGCTTATTTGAAGACGTGGCCGTCAGCCCAGGGGTACTCCTTGCCGTCGACGGTGACAGGGACATCCCAAGCCCACATGTCATCGACGTACTTGCGGTCCTCCTCCTTGGAGGGGTCAAGCTTCTCGAAGTCGTAGCTCTCCCAATCGGGGGCGACATCGAAGGCAGGCTTGAACTCCTGACCACGGACCAGGAAGACACCGCGGATGACACAGTTGTAGTTGGTGCCGTAGACAGACTGAGCACCGAACAGGTACTTGCGGGAAGCCTCAAGACGAGCGTGGAAACCACCGATCAGGTTGTTGGCCATGAAGGTGAGCTTGAGCTCCTCGTTGTACTTGTAGTCAACCTTCCACAGGGAGTACTCCTCGGCCTTGAAGTTCTGCCAGAACCAAGGGAGAGCAACGGGACGGGTATCCTCGTTGGAGTAGGTACGCTTGAGGTCATCGAGGATGAAATCGGGCTTGCCAAGAGCCTCAAGTGGGTGCTTGGGCTTCTTCTGCTCACCCTCAGGCTTGGGCTCGGCAGCAGGCGCAGGAGCAGCCTCCTTCTTGGGCTTCTCCTCCTTCTTGGGAGGAGTGTACTTGATGACCTCATCAACAAGAACAGGGTTCTCAACAACAGCCTTGAAGTAGGGCTGGTTGACAATAGTCTGGAACCAACGAGTGACAGCAGGGTTCTCAGAACGGAACTTCTTGTCCAAAACGGTGGCGAAGGCACGGGTGATGAGAGAGGCGGCGAAGATATCAGCCAAGGTGATACGCTCGCCAACGAGAAAGGTGTTGACAGTTAGGTGCTTCTCCAAAACGGAGATGTTCTTCAGAGCAGCCTTGGAAGCTTCCTCAACATTCTTCTTGTTGTAGCCGTCCAAGCCCAAGAGGGGACGGTACCAAGCGCCGAGGCGGGGGAGAACCTCCGCGTTGACGAAGGACAACCAGCGGAGGATGGAAGCGTAGTCCTGCTTGGTCTTACCCAAGAGGGTGGTCTTCTCATTCTGGGAGGTCACTGAGCCATAATTAGCCATGTTCAGGAAATGTACAACTCTCAAAGCACTAAGATCTCGAAAAGGCGCCACGAAAGAGATTGCCCAACATATGCGGGGTAATCGAAGAAATTTTCAGAGTTTGGTTCATCAACACTGTTGTTCTGCCAGGGATAACTAGTTTATTTGGAATAATATCGCTCATCATATCAAGCGGCGGTAAAGCAGGATAGAATAATACTAGAGGGAAGGAAGCCTCTCACACAAAACACGTACCGTAGACAGCAATGGCAATGGCCTCGGAGAGAGTGTAACCATTGGCACCCTCGAAAGCAGGGATCTTGCCAAGGGGGCTGAGCTTGGTGTACTCAGCAGACTTGTTGAACTCGGCCTCGGCGTTGGCCTCAGTCTGCACCAGCTCGAGCTCAACGTCGTTGGCCTTAGCCGCGACGAGGGCAGCGATGGTGCGACCGTTGTTCTGTGTAGAGTCACCTATTAGCCGGGCGTTCCCCAAGGTAACCCCCACGACGATCGGATCGTCAGAAAAGTATCATCGGTTTAGATGATGACTGAGAGGAAGCCGAAGAGAAAAAAACTAAGAGCACATACAGGCTGACCGTAAATCTTTCCGAAGGCCATTGTGAAAGCTGTTGTCTTTGGAAGGACTGGGGGAGGAAGGGAAAAAGAAAAGAGAAAAAGGAGGGGGGAAGGGAAGCAGCTCGAGGGGTATAAGAACGAAATTTTGTGCGAATCAGACGGAGCCGTCGGCGCCGGAGGAACATTTGCTCGTCCACGTGACGTGGTCCCCATCGAAAAACCTCAGGAACAAGAATCGCTGGAGACGGTATATCGCATCTGGCCGGCGATCCCAAGTCCTCCTCTGCGCTGCTTTTTCTCTCTTCCTACCCTCTTAGTCTCAGACAAAGCTTCCGCCAGCCGGAGGCAGCTTTACTATGGCCTGGCAGAGCCCCAATTGCATCGTGAACGCGATGCAGTCTGTCCGTCGGACAGTTCAATTGCGATCTTTCCTCCATACTCCCAAGATCTCCCTTCGTTCTAATGTTCCCTCGATCCTCTCACAACAAAGAAAAAATGCTCGTGGATATGCGACGGAGGTGCAAGCGGCACCCGAGATCGACTTTGAAAAGTTCTATACCCAACCCGCCCGGATTGTTCCTGCATCACCCGCCTACTTCTCCGGCAGTCCCAAATTCATCGACCACCTGCTGAACTTGGAGACTATTCTAGCAAAATGGGCTTCATTACCGACTGTTGCTCCTAGTGAAGCTCCCCGCATGGCCTGGTTCAAACTGGCACAATTCCGCGACTTTGTCGGCGAGCCTGTGCCGACGAAGAAATATAAGAACCTTATTAAAATCTTACAACGACTAAATAGAATTGACCCGAAGATCATGCCGATTGAAGTGCGCGATACCCTGAAAACTTTCCTTCGTCCGGGAAATCCTTATGGGAATAAGCCGGCGCCAGCGACGGTGGATGAGATGGGTCGGGCCCGTGGTAGAGGGAAGCGAAAGACATCCTCGGCTGTGGTCCATCTGGTTGAAGGAGAGGGAGACGTGATGGTCAACGGGAAGACCCTAGTTGAAGCATTTCCTCGTCTACATGATCGAGAGAGTGCTACATGGCCTTTGAGATGCACATCGAGATTGGACAAGTACAACGTGTGGGCTACTGCCCGCGGAGGAGGAGTTACTGGACAAGCAGAGGCCATTACGTTGGCCTTGGCACGGGCATTGTTGGTCCACGAGCCTGGACTGAAGCCTGTTCTGCGTAAAGGTGCGTATACTATGCGTGTTGCTACCCGATCATTGAATACATTTCTGACTGTCATCTTACAGCCGGTGTTATCACGGTGGATGCGCGTCGTGTGGAGAGAAAGAAGCCTGGTCATGTCAAGGCCCGCAAGATGCCCACCTGGGTCAAGAGGTGATGCAGGCCTATCCCCTGTTGTCTCGGGAGCTTCTTTTCTTCTTTCTCATTCTTCTCCTTGCTGTATTATTCCACTTTCCCTTGTGACCCTCGACGATGTATACTTTTTATTGCACGCATCCCTTCAGATGTCATGGCGGTCGTTTCAAAATACGACACTGCATGGTCTCGGCGACACGCATGTACCCTTAGCTATTGGCGTTAATTCATCTGATTCAATTGAACTATTGGACAAGTGATACTGTTGTACAGAGCCTTCACACAGCTATTGGATGGTCAAGGAAGAACGCCACTGGATCAGCGTGTTTCAGAGCCTGGCCGACTATGCCAAGTCGAACATGGCCACCAGGTTCTGTAGTACAGTGGGAGAACTGCCTTGTGTCATACAACGAATTATTCAGAACATAGAGCACAAACCCGGATGAACATGAAAGGCGAAAGCTGCATGAACCATCCCAAGGCAGCCAGTCTCGTCACCTCTATCGGTCAGATATGGCCCGTTGGGCACTGACGGAGTCTCGTTACACAGTCGAGCCCAAATGCGGTAGTTTCAGTGCGCTATCATGTGGCGGTAAGCCCGGCCAGTCGAGATTCAGTTTCAAAAGGTGTTCGTCTGATGATGTGGGACGAATACGGCCCAGGCGTAGATGCACATTGCAGACATAGGGGTATGCCGGCCATTATCAAATCTGATTAGTGTAGTTACACAGATCCTGCACCAACTCGGGTGAATGAAGCAATCCCGACTATGGACTGCCGAATCAGTTGCCGCGGATGCGCTTCTTTCATTGCGGATAAAAGCGTCTTGACTGCATGGTTGAAGCTTCGATCGGTGATGACTCTTCTTGGGGGGGAGAGGGAGGCACGTCTATCGGCACAGGCAGGGCGACCGAAAAATTCCTCTGTCACGCATGCCCTGAGCACAGACAGAACTTCGTAGCCAAGCATGGGAGCTGACATTCATGTTACTCAGACGAGTCAGCCATCACTTTGCCACGCTGTAGACGCGTGAAAGCCAGGTTTTATACACCTTGCGCTTATACAAAGCCCCCAATCATTCAAGAGAGCAATACAGAGGGATTGTATGATTTACTTACAGCACCACCAGTCACTGTGTCAAAGCGTCATAATAAGGATGACCGGAAACTCTTTTGATTTAGATACGGTCCGAATTTGTAAATACTGACAGACGGCAAATCAGAACAGCCTGTCTTGTCTGATGCTGGAATGCGTTATCGCGAGACAAACTGGCAGATAACTCTGGAGTTGATGATCCATGAACTCAGATGATATAGGCCTCAAGGGTTAGCACTACTAGTATTTAGCAAGATCTGCTAGCCAAGTAGAAATTTGCAGATTGGATGACATCTAGAAATAAATGTAGCTTAATAGAAGAGACAAGGCTGTGCCAGCGATTATGAGAACGGTTCGAACAATGGTTGGCCAAGCCCGGGGTAATAAACAATTCTTTATTGTACCTGGTGGTCACCAACGACAGGGATGCTGGTTTGACGTCCATTGATCCCGAACAATAGACGCAATCTCAAGAACTATGACGAGGGTCTTCCCTGGAGTTCATCAAACACGAGTGGTGGGCGAACGGCTTCTAGAGGATTGATGGAGCAGTCGGGATGGTAGGTAGATACGTCCATACAAGATGAACCATCTTCATGCGCTGTAGCTTATGAGGATAGTCATGTGGTCCAGGGCCGTCGAATTGGAAGGAGCCGCTGAATTTCAAGGTTACGTGCAGCAGCAGCAGACCTTTTATAGTATACCGTACTACGTGATACACTATACAGATATTTCATATTTGGTAATATATACATACATAGAGATATGCGGAGAGACAGTCAAGTTTTACTATCGTCCAGATCAAATGACAATTATCTCTTTCATTGCTTGTCCTTTCATTGTTACTTACCGGAAGCAACGGGGGTCATGGGATCCCAGCTGTTAGACACTTGCGCGATAACCGCATCGTGACAATGTATATTCAGCTTTTTTTTTTTTTTCTTTGGGGTCACGGGAACCAAGTCTTGGCCAATTATTGAATTAATTGCCCTAAGAAAACAAGGACAAACGAGTCAGTCGTTGCCTGCCTTGGAAAGGAAACAAACGATTTCCAAGGTGGGCAATACTAGTACTATTGGAAGTGGATGATGCTGTACCAGCATACTTCTAAGTGTCCAGGGTGGGTTTAAGTACTGGGTACTCGTAGTACTAGTATTATGTACCATCGACTGTATGTACCATGCGTATCGGGTGTGAATTGGAGCAGCAAAATTGGGGGCAAAGGCGGGTTAGCCATACACCATTAATCAAGACTAATACGCCATCTAAATTTATCTATCCAATTCCAAAACCCGGCCGATCCCGATCATAAATACGTACATATCCACCGGAAATCTTCCGTATAGATCCATTGGTGCAGTCAACATGACGGACATACATCATACATAAATTGGCACGAGCTGGATGGAGCCAAATCCACCATGGGGACCGAAGAAGATTTGAATCAACTGGTATGGCCCAATACAATCGATGGATTTATAAAAGTGTCCATTATGAACTAAGTTAGCGTGAGTCGGAGACCGCGCCTCATTTATTATTATTATTACTATATTATTGTTTTTCTTTTTTTCTTTCTTTTTTTTTTTTTTTTTTTTTTTTTTTTTTTTTTTTTTTTTGATACCATTGAAGGCTGATGAGGGATGTACCTTTCTCCAGTCGTATTCTTTCCAATAAATTAACCCATAGAATAGCGCCGGTTTCGTACCACTTTGCGAGGTTTAGTTTTCATAGGAAGCTACTCAGAATTAGAGCATAGCACATGACATCATTGAAGACCATTGTAAACTCGTTTCTCCCCTT